>NW_024868819.1:0-6420 GCF_013358625.1 Macadamia integrifolia | reverse complement strand
AAAAAAACTAGTTAATTACCAACTTACCTTCCATATAATGTACTAAGGCCATATACTTTCTTCTCTCTTCCTGTAAAAATTAAGCTTCTAGGTATTTAGAAGACTGAAAATGATGAATATAAATGATTGTAAGCTAATTTGATATGTGCAATATTTATCCTTGCATGC
This sequence comes from Macadamia integrifolia, assembly GCF_013358625.1. NCBI lineage: Eukaryota > Viridiplantae > Streptophyta > Magnoliopsida > Proteales > Proteaceae > Macadamia > Macadamia integrifolia. Next base: position 6,252 of record NW_024868819.1, on the reverse strand, counting down.
ATTATTTGAAGATCAATGTTAGATGCAAAATGCAAAATTGATTATTTCTTATTAGTAATCATAAGCACATGAGGAAGAGATGATGCATATAAATCATGGAATTACTATTTCAATGTAGCATTTCGTTAGTAATAATTTATGTAGAAAAACGAGAACCCAAAACGAGGTAGAAAAGAATGGAAATCACAAACAAACAATCACACAATTGCATAAAAGAATATGCGTGGGTTAAGAAGATTTCCTATGTCTACGGTGAGATGAGATGCTTCACTATCAATGGAGAATAGGATTAAAACTGCTCATCCTCACACTACTTTCATATTAATTACAGAGAAAGAACTCTCACTACAAATATACAACAAAACTTTTCGAGCCCTCCACCTCTTAACGGCCCTTCGCGAGCAACAGAATACAAGACAGCATACCTCCAAAATTTTATCAATTATTATTACGTGAAAATTGCATCTCTTCATGAATCTAAAATTCCATTCATTTAAAGGACACAAAAGGCCAAACCAGCCCTATTCTAGTTGGTAGCTATACTTTTGGTCTTGAGCAACATTAAAACAGAGGCATGAAATTACTTTTCATGTCACTTTTCTTGGATTTAGTATGTTACTAGTTAGTACTTGTAACTAAAGTAACAAAATTTGTTAACATACAATAGTATTAGTTTTTATTTGAGGGTGGATGAACCTTTTGTGTGTGTTTGCAACCTACTTTTAATTTCAAGGTTGTAGAACTTAGAGGATGAAATTTCAGTTTGCATTGATGATGGCCCTTGTCTGAATTTAATAACATCGAATCTGCAACAATATGTGTATGCAAACTGTATGACACTAGAAATGTCTATTCATGTTAGTGGTTCTAAAAAGAGAAATACTCCACTGGATGGTAAAGTTTGAAGTTTAGATGCTCATTATTTTTTAACATAAACATGGAGGAAATATGAAAAATGAATTTCAATTAGATGAATATGGATCCTTGATCAGTTTTTAATATATTTTTTCACTCATGCACCAAAAAAAAAAAAAAAAAAGTAATCTCATTGATCACTAGTTGTATAGTTGTTAAAATTGAAATATTCTTATTCAGTCAAGGTTGCAATCTCCAAGGTCCATTGATGTACTTTCTCTTGGATATTTCTATTCCAAGGGCAAAGTTTTCAAATTCCGCTTAGTAGTTTGTTCGCACAAAACTAGAGAAACACCATAAAGGAACACTTGATGAGGTTTGTTCTTTTGTTATCTCTTTGGTAAGGAGGTTGAGATGCTTATTTTTTGATGTCTTCGGGACCTCTTCGTCCATTTGGAGCTGTCTTTAGGAGTTTGAAGTGCTGCCTTTCTTGGTATTCGTAAGCATGAGTCAAAGATTCCTTGGTTCGGAACAATATGGAGTAAAGGAACTCTGCCTCGTGTCTCGACTTTGGACTGGCATATAGTTCATGGAAAATTACTTATTGACGACCAAATTAGATCTCGTTCGGTTGCTCTTGCTTCGCGATGTTCTCTCCGCATTGGTGATTCGGAATCTCTCACTCATATATTTCTTGATTGTAGTTTTTCCGGTGAGATCTGGAAGGATATTTTGTGTTTTTTTTTTTTTTTTTTATATCTTCATTGGCAGGGATTTCCATCCATTCAAGAGCTTTTTTCATGGTGGAAAAGGAAACATAACTCTGTTCTGATTAATCAGATATGGAATCAAGTTTTACTTTATATCTTACATCATATCTGGTTTGAAAGAAATCATTGCTGTCATGATAGCATTTTCCGTACATCCCAACTTGTGGTGAAAGCAGTTTTAAATGACTTGTATGCTCTATCGGTTGTAAACCCAGTCAAAGTTAAATCGGTGAAAGAACTGGTTCTATCTTCTTCCTTGTGGTTGACGAGAAGTCCTACTCCAAAACAGATTTTGGAGTTAGAGTGGATGCATCAAGATTAATATTGATGGGTGCTCACTTGGGAACCCGGGATATGTTGGCGCAAGGGGCATTTTTTGGGATCATGTGGGACGGCTTATAAGGTGCTTTTCTTCTTTTGAGGGAATTACCACTAATTATGTGCGGAATTTGCAGCCTTTTTAGAAGCGATTCAAATTGCTAATAACCTTTGGTTATCATGGATTGAGGTTGAATGCGACTCCCAAGCAGTTGTCTGGAGTATTCAAAAGCGGATTATTCCAGGGAATTTTAGGCAAAAATGGCTTTCCTTGCTGAGATTTTTTTTTGCTAAAGATCAGCAAAGAATATATTATTAAAAAGAATGAATGCAATACATCAGAAGACCAAAGAAGAAAATAAATTCAGATTACAGTCCACCTTCGGCATGGCCATTGGCAGACAAACAAACTAAATCAAAATAGGAAAGAACAAATTAAACACTCAATTGAATTTATATCTCGGGCAATCCTGAGCATCCCAATCAATGTTCTCCACAGAAAAAAGAGGAGGCATAGACCAAATCATTGAAACTCTTGTTGTAGCAACAAGTTTAGCTAGAACATCCGCTACCGTGTGGGCTTCACGGTAAGTATGAGTTATTCTCTAGAAGATTTGATCCAAATACCTTTTATAGGAAAGCCATCGTTGGCGGAAACACCATGGTATTTTACCCTTCTTGATACACCAAATTATTGATTCTGAGTCTCCCTCCACCCAAATTGATTCTAGATTCAAACTCATCGCAATCTTTATTCCTTCAAAAAATGTGGAAAACTCTGCCCAAAAATTGGAGGCCACCTCTCCATAGACTGCAAAGCACCTCAAAGGGAGACCCAACTGACTTTGCCAAACTCCACCCGCACCTGAATGACCTCCTGAGAGCACCCATCAAAATTTATTTTGATACATCCTTCCTTTGGCAAACCTATCTCAACTCAATTATTTCCTTGTTGGGCTGAGAAGCGTAAGTGATTACTAGCTTTCTAGATAAAAGAAAGTCAGCCATAGATTTGATGAAAATTGGAACACAAGAGGAAATACCTTGAATCTCATTCCCCACCACTCTCACCACCAAGTTCACATCTCTAGAAGAGTTATCAAATCTGCGATAATTCCGTTCTTGCCATAAATGGTAAGGAATCAAAACCACCGCTACTAACCATATCGTCTTCAGCGGAACAATGCTCACTTTCCTTGCTGAGATATCTGAATAACACTCAATGGAGTATTCTTCACTGCTTTAGAGAGGTTAATATGGTTGCGGATAGCCTAGCGAAGCATGCTGCTGCGACAAGATCATCGATATATGGAATGGTGCTCCCAGATTTACATCCAATGATATTGATTGGGATGCCACTAAGAGACCTTGATTCAGATTCAAGTGATATGTTGGTTCTTCAGTGTTAGTTGCCTCTTGCTTTCTTATTCTCCTCCTCTGCTGATGGCAGTGCCGAAGGTGGAGCAGGAGGCTAGGCCAAAGTTCTCTTATCCAGGTCTCTTCTTCTGCTGATGGCAATGCCGAAGGTGGAAAGGACATCTGGTTTTTGTATTTTGTTTGCCCAAATGGCTCTCTTTGTACTCTAATTTTTCTTTTATTAATATATTCTTGCTGTCCTTAAGCAAAAAAAGATTACTGATCAGAAAAAAAAAAAAAATTCATATGCCAAGAATCATGGAATCACTATGTCGATGTAGTATTATGGTATGTAGTAGTGATAATAGATTTTCGCTGGCTTTTGAGACACCTTGTTTATATATTTTTTTCCCTCACATTATGATTGGTCGCCAAGAAAAGAAAAGAAATGAAAAGAAAAAATTCAAAAAAAAAAAAAAAATTGAATTTGAGGAGAGTGATAGACACGCAAAAATAATAATTGTGTAATTATGTTTTTTGTCGTATTATGTCTGTTGTACTATTTCATGTTCTTTTCTTGGCTACTGAACATAGCCTAAAGATAATATGTATTAAGGAAAAAACTGAAAAAAAAAAGTACCTATGAACATATAATTAGAACAATTCTAGAAACAAAAAAACAACATTATTCGACACCTCCACCTTCAGCGTTGCTATCAGCAAGGAGCACCAAGCAGCCAACAAAAAGATATCACCTAGAAAGTTGAAATCTCTGCCTACATTGTGCATCAAGCAAAAGCTCATCTTGCATATGAGATGACAAAATAGGCATGGAAGAAGAGACACCATGTTTATCTATTATTAAATTCTTCAAAATTTCACCTCTTCATGAATCCATAAGCCATTCATTAAGGACAAAAGGAAAAGGTCTATTACATTTGGTAGTGTCGTCTCAGGACATTGATATATGGTATATGCTCTGTTGATGGCAATGCCGAAGGTGGAGTGCAACTCTTTTTTCGTTTTTCTTTTTCTTGTCTGGATATGCTTGGGTGTTAAATGTTTACATCTCAAAATTTTAATATATTCATTTACTGACCTTTTATTTATTTATTTATTTTTATGATATATTGTCATATTGAGCAGTGAAACAGTCATGAAACTACTTTTTCATGTAAATTTTCTTGGATTTTGTATGTGCTAGTTAGTACTGTAACTAACGTAATGACCTTTTGTGAAGCCACATTAGTTAGTAGTTTTATTTGAGGATGGATGAACCTAGTTATGCATATTTGCAACTAACTCTACTTACCTAAATAATAACTCAAGGCTGTTGTGAACTTGGAGGATGGATTTCAGTTTGCATTGCTGATGTCCCTTGTCTGAAACTTAGTGACATCAAATCTCCCTATAACGTGTTGTGCATACAAATTGTATTACTAGAAATGTCCATTCATGTTAATGGTTCAATAGGAAGAAATACTTAATTAGATTGTAAAATTTGAGGCTTAGATGGTCACCAGTTTAACATCAAACAAGGAGGAAATATGTAGAAGAGACCTTATTATCGATTTACTTGATTTTTAGTGGTCGGTTTTGGTTTGCTTCCCCTGTTGATGATAATGTTGAAGGTGGAAAAGCAAGCTAAATTTTTTGATGATTTGTATTTTAATTTGTGTTGTCCAAAATTACGTAGACATTAACTTTATAAAAATACTGATCTTAAGCCAAAAAAAAAAAAATTTAATAAGTTGAGCTTGGTTCAATTAATCTCATTGATCTCTGGTAGTTCTGAAACTTTGTGGATGACAGTTGAAATTAAGTTAAAATACCTTTTTTTTTTTGCTAAAAATTCATTAAGTACTAAAAAAAATAAAACTTTTTTGTAGATGTGGCTTTTGAAAATTGAATTATTCCATGAGTATTAAAAATAAAATAAAATAAAATAAAAAAACTATATTATTTGGCGATATGCTGGTGGGGAGATTCCCAGGACCTTATGTAATCCTGCATATAAACTATTGAAAAGCACTGCATGGTTTTATTAATGACCTCCCATGGCTTTGAACTCTTTTTTCCAATGTAGTAAGCTCTACTCATGAATTATCCACTAACCTTCCATATCATGTACTAAGGTTATAGAATTTTTCCTCTCTAATTAACAAAAATTAAACTTTTAGGCATTTAGAAGACTGAAAACAATCGATGTAATTAAATGATTGTAAAATAATTTAAAGCGTGCAATAATTAATTCCACATGCATTATTTTATAATCAACCTTGCATGCAAATTCCAAAATGATTTATTTCTCATTGGTATTCATAAGCATGTGAGGAAGATATGATAAGAAGTAGCCTATGAATCATGGAATTACTATATAGATATATCATTTTGTTAGTCATAATAATAATAGATTTTCCTCTTTTTTTTTTTTTTTTCTCCAAACCATGTTTTTTTTAATTTAATTTATTCATTTGCTAAAATTCAGCAGATTTTATAAAAATCAAAGAAAGAATGAAAGAAAAGTGTACATCATAGATATCTATGAGAGACTATATATTCCATTTAAAAAAAAGAAAAGGAAGACTATGGTCAGTCAGCAGAGTGGAAACCCAACCCAAGCGACCACTACTAAGAAGACAGACCATGTTAATCAATCATTATTAAATTCTTAAAAATTGCACCTCTTCATGAATCTATAAGCCATTTATTAAGGACAAAAGAGTAAACCCTATTCTATTTGTAAGCTATACTTTTGGTCTTGTGCAATAGTGAGCACTATTTTTTTCGCTAAAAAGTCATGTATATTAAAATGAAAGAAGAAAAAAGAAATATAGTACATCAGATGAGGAAGGGAGAAATACCCAACACTCACACTAAGAAGAGAGGGAGAAGCAGAAACTCCACCTTCGGCATTGCCATCAGCAGAATTACGCAACTACCCAACTCCACC
>NW_024868818.1:35244-58038 GCF_013358625.1 Macadamia integrifolia | reverse complement strand
AGGGTAACCAGAAAAGTGAAAACCACTGCCATTGGTGGCCTGGTTCTCTGATAATTAATCATGACAACTCCATCAACACAAGTTTTTAATGTTCCTTAAGCATCTAAAAGCTTGTTATGACTAAGTGGGGGAGAAACCAAAAACATAAAATGTGTCCTGCCCCCTATCAAGCTTTCAATGATTGATTTGACGATGGTAATGTCTATCTTTTTTTTGGTAAACAGGTGATGTCTATCATTCACTAAAATTAGGTACTTTAATCCTTTACCAGTTGATTAGTTACTTGAGTCAGCTCTGTTCAGAAGGTCCATCATGTTGGGAAACATGTCCACACTCCTTGCCATGTTTTGGTGTTAACAAACAAACATACATCTTTAACTTGGTTTGATAAAATGTGATTTGTTTGAAGAAACACTTAGAAGGTCGAATCAAGACATGAAGCTTAAAGACATGGAATTGCAAACAAGAAGAAAAGAAGATGAAGTGCCAAAGAGCGGAAAGTTCAAGTGAAGAAGAAGACCACTAGGATAGATTAGTTGCTTTTAATGTAATTTGTAATTTCCACATACATAGATGCACTCACCTCATGCATGTGCATTGCATCATACTAGAATGACCATAGAGCATACCTTGACCAAGTATGGAAAGTCTCTAAGTGGTATGGAACACACATTAACCTGACTCAAGGGTATTTTAGGGAATCTTAAAATTAGTATCAGGAGATGAAACCTTCATAGAAGTTGTAGGAAATTGAGTTGTGATTCCAACGCAACTGATCTCAAGTCAATCCAAGGTAGGACCGAAAAGTTATGGTCAAAACACTAACAACTGGTCAGTATGACAGCATTCTGTCAAAACAGAGTATATCATATTGGCGGTCCATAGGCTGGAAGCCCCGGTCGACCGGAACTGTCCGAGACCATAGGCGGTCGACCGGCTGAAAGTCCCGATCGACCGGTGACTGCCTGGAAGTGCCCCAACGGCTATATTTTGCCTTCAACGGCTCTTGGCGGTCGACCGGCTACCGATGGCAGTCGACCGGTGGTCTCAGAATATGTCCGTTAGAGCCTGATTTCCTTCCTAAAATGCTTCACTAAGTTCACCTATAAATACCCAAACCACTCTTAATTAAATATTCATTAAGAAAGAAAGAGCTTTAAGAGCATTATTGCAAGCATTCAAGAATTTTATTTCTACTTGAGTTGTTCTATTACACAAATCCCAACAAAAGGCTCAAGTCTCAATCAAAGTCCTCTACTCTCTCCTGTGCAAGTCAAAGCCATAAGAGAGGACTTTACAAAAGGTGCTTCATTCATCATTCATCATTTATCATTCATTCTCATCATTTGCACCACACTTGAGGTATTCCTCTTATTCCACTATTTCTTATTTATTTATGTTTTTACAATTCTAGACTGTACTTAGGATTGTAAGGATTCTCTTATCCTAAAAAGAGAAAGGTCTCTCTCTACCTCCAAAAGAGATTGTAAAGGCGTCTCTCTGCCTGGAAAGGGGATTTGTAAGGATACTCTTATCTGTGAAAAAGATTGTAAAGGTTTTCTTCCCTACCTACTGTACTGAAAGGGAGAACTAGTGGAATACCTTAAAAGAGGATTCTTGTAGGGAGTGGACTAGACTCGAATTGAGTCGAACCACTATAAATCTTGTGTTTGTGGTTGTACTTGTTTTATTCTCTCCGCATTATTTTAACTTGCAGTCACACTTGTGACCTATTTATCGAAAAAGTTAAATTCCACTAATATAACCTATTCACCCCCCCTCTAGGTTATTTCAATTGGTATCGGAGCAGGAGCTCAATTTATTTAAGACTATATCATCTTAAAAATGAGTCAAAGACCATGGCCACATTCCAAGGACCACCAGAAGGCATGAACGCCTCGAGACCCCCTTACTTTAAGTGGAGAGAACTTTTCTTTCTGGAAATGCAGATTCAAGAATTTTGTGTGTGGTCACAACATTCTTGTATGGAGAGCCATAGAGAATGGACCATACACCATCACCAAAATAGTTGATGGAAAGACAGTACCGAAGGATGAAGGAGAATGGACGGCTGAAGACATCACTCTCATCCAGTACAACTTCTGTGCTATCACGTTCCTTCAATATGCCCTCAATGAACAAGAGTTCAACCGAGTCATAGCATATGACACAACCAAAGAGATTTGGGATATGCTTCTTGTCACACATGATGGTACAGCAGAGATACAAGAAAGAAAGGTAGACCAACTTGTTTCTGATTACGAATCGTTCTCTATGAAAGAAAATGAGTCGATAACTTCTATGTTTACTAGATTTACTGATATTGTGAACAATCTCAAAGGTTTAGGCAAGACTTATACTAACGCTGAAAAAGTCAAGAAAATCTTAAGAGCCTTACCTGCAGCTTAGAGACCCAAGAAAACAGCAATAGAAGAAGCTAAAGATTTGACGAAGATTTCCTTGGACTACTTGCTTGGATCTCTACAAACTCATGAAGTAGAGCTGAACGTCGACAAACCAAATCCTGAGAAAAGGAGAACCATAGCTCTAAAATCAACTCAAACTATCGAAGAAGTAAGTGATGATGAAGAAGATGAAGAGTTCGACATGGAAAAAGAAATTTCACTCATCACGAGGAAATTCAACAAGTTCCTTAAAAAGAAAGGAAGATTTCAACACAAGAACAAATCCTACGGTGACAAATCCTATGGGGAAAAAGGTAAAACAAAAATTAAACCCAAGGAAATCCCTTCTAAAGACATAGCTTGTTTTGAGTGCAGAAAGCCTGGACACTTCAGAACCGAATGCCCAAATAAGTTAAAAAGAAAGCTTATGCAGCCACATGGGACTCAAGTGATGAAGAGGAGAAAAGTGAATTTGGAGAAGAAGTCACCAACCTCACCTTGATGGCCATCGGAGATGAAGAACAAGAGGTATGTCAAATTCAACCTGAACTTTTAGTAAGGGACTCTAATGAGGAACTTCAAGAAGCCTTCGAGGCCTTATATGAAGAAAGTATAAAATTAGAGTCTGATAAAAATAAACTTGAAAAAGAGGTTAACACACTAAATAAGAGAATGGAGGCACTAACCTCAAAGGTAAGTGAATTGGAAGAAGAAAACTTCAAGTTGAACTCCACCCTCTGCACCTTTACCCAGGGGCAAAAGAACCTTGACAATCTTCTTAGTTCTCAAAGGAAGGGTCCAAATGAAAGAGAAGGACTGGGTTATAATGGACAAAATCCATCTAGAAATGAGAATCCAAGAAGGGGTGACCAAAGAAACCAACCATCCACCTCTTACATTAAATGTAGTTTTTGTAAAAAGACAGGACACTCCATAAACTAGTGTCACTCCAAGAAAAAGAAGAAACCCAATTCTCAAACTGAGAGATCAAGAGTTAGCCATGCCTACTAGTACACACCCCTAAGAAGGCAATATAGGTCTCAAGAAAACTTTAGACCTATGCCTAGGTATAGAAAATCCCAACCTCAAAGAGAATACTCTATTGAGAGGCCCCAAAGACAATTCCAAGGGTACAAGAACTATCCTAGGGAGACTTATAGACCACAAGGGAAATACCAAAACCAAGGACTCTATAGATTTCAAAGATACTATACTCTTTAAAGATCAAATGGATCTTATGAAAAGCAGAGGACTCAAAGAAACCTAAAGCCATTCCAAAGGCAGAACTAAAGACCCAAAAAGTACAAAACCATTTGGGTTCCAGTCGAAAAGTTTGACACTAACAACGATGGACCCATGAGATTATGGGGACCAATGTACGATTAAATTTCTGTTATAGGTTTGCTTGAAGAATAAGGTGGAAGCTGAATGCGTCATCGACAGTGGATGCTCCAAACACATAACATCCAACAAGAACCTATTCTCAAGCTTACGGGACTACGATGGAGGATGGGTCTCCTTTGGAGATGACAGCAAAGGAAAAATTGTTGGTATTGGAAAAATAAAACTTAGAGGTATTTCAATCTCAAACGTTTACTTTGTGAAAAATTTGAACTATAATCTCCTAAGTGTAAGTCAATTATGTAGCATTGGATACAAAGTAGAATTCAATGTCTCCCATTGTTACATCAAAGATGCAAATGATAATCTAATACTAAAAGGGTCTAGGAAAAACAATATTTATGTTTGTATACTTGACAAAGCAAGATCCTTAAATGCATACTTGGTTTCTAACCATAGTGAGTCTTCATTATGGCATAGAAGACTTGGACATATAAATGTCAAGTTGATTCAAACCATAGCATCCAAGGATCTTGTGAGGAACCTCCCTAAAATCAAGTATGAAATAGATAGTTTTTGTGATGCCTGTCAAAAAGGCAAACAAACCAAGGTCTCCCACAAGTCGAAGAATATTGCCTCTTCCTCTAGACCATTGGAACTACTTCACTTAGAATTATTTGGACCTATCAATATATCTAGTATGAGTGGTAAAAATTACATCTTTGTAATCGTTGATGACTACTCTAGATACACTTGGACTGTTTTTCTGAAGAAAAAAAAGTTATGCCTTCGATGAATTTGCAACTCTATGTAACAGATTGAAAAATCAGAATGGGTATACTGTAACCTCTATGAGGAGTGACCATGGAGGAGAATTTGACAATATAAGTCAATTTGACTTATACTGCAACAAGCATGGTATTGACCATAACTTCTCCGCTCCTAGAACGCCTCAATCTAATGGGGTAGTTGAAAGGAAAAATAGGTCATTACAAGAAACAGCATGGACTATGCTTAATGAGTTTTCTTTGCTTAAGTATTTTTGGGATGAAGCTGTAAATACAGCATGTTATGTACTAAATAGGATAATTTTTAGACCTTTACTTTTTAGACCACCTTATGAACTATACTTTGGTAAAATACCAAAAGTAGACTACTTTAGAGTCTTTGGATGTAAATGTTTCATCTTAAACACCAAAAATTATCTTGAAAAATTTGATGAAAAATCTGATGAAGGAATATTCTTAGGATACTCACTCAATAGTAGGGCATATAGAATTTTTAATAAAAAATCATTAATGGTTGAAGAATCTATGAATGTAAGATTTGATGAATCTTTACCTAATTACTTAAACAAATATCTTGATGATGATGATATCATAATTGATGAACTTAAGAACAAAGCTAATGATATTTTTCTTAATGATACAAATGATGTTACCATAGAAAAATTAGAAACACTACCTAAGGAAGTCATTCCTGCATAGGAATCATCCCATAGAAAACATCATAGGGGATCTAGATGGAAAAATCCAGACTAGATCTAAAACCTAAGAGGTATGCAATCACACTGCATTTATCTCAAGGATCGAACCCAAGAACATAGAAGAAGCACTAAAAGACAGCGATTGGATTATAGCTATGCAAGAGGAGCTTCACCAGTTTGAAAGAAGCAAGGTATGGGAACTTGTCCCAAGACCTGACCACCACACCATCATTGGTGCTAAGTGGGTCTTTCGCAATAAATTGGATGAAGATGGGAACATAGTGAGAAACAAAACAAGACTAGTTGCCAAAAGGTATAACCAACAAGATGGAATAGACTATGATGAAACATATGCACCAGTAGCAAGGTTAGAATCCATTAGAATGCTACTAGCTTTTGCATGCCATCAAAACTTTAAACTATATCAAATGGATGTCAAAAGTGCCTTCTTGAATGGATACATTCAAGACGAGGTATATGTAGCTCAACCTCCTAGCTTTGAAGACCCTAAGTTTCCAAACCATGTCTATAAACTTGAGAAAGCTCTGTATGGCCTCAAACAAGCCCCTAGAGCTTGGTATGAGAGATTAAGTACTTTCTTGATAAAAAGTGGCTTCTCAAGGGGGAGGATTGACACAACCCTGTTCATGAAAAACTTGAAGAATGGCATACTCATTGTTCAAATCTATGTAGATGATATCATTTTTGGCTCAACCAACGAGAGAATGTGTACTGATTTCAGTAAAAAAAATGAGCAGTGAATTTGAAATGAGTATGATGGGAGAGTTAAAATTTCTTCCTTGGACTTCAAATAAAACAAACTGATAATGGAATTTTCATAAATCAAAGCAAGTACACCAAGGAGCTGCTAAAGAAATTTGACATTAACAGTCAAAAATCTTCAGACACTCCGATGAGCTCATCCTTGAAACTAACCAAGGATGAGGATGGAACTTCTGAGGATGTAACTAGATATAGAGGCATGATTGGAAGCCTTCTATATCTAACAGCAAGTAGACCTGACATCATGTGCAGTGTATGTGCATGTGCTCGGTTTCAAGCTGATCCTAAGAAATCTCACCTCACTGCGGTAAAAAGAATTTTTAAATATTTGAAAAGTAGATGTGATGCTAGGTTATGGTGCCCCAAAAACCAACCCCTTGACTTGGTCAGCTTTTCAGATGCTGACTTCGTAGGTTGCCATATTGACAGAAAAAGTACCAATGGTACTTGTCACTTTCTTGGCTCTTGCCTTGTCTCTTGGTTTAGTAAGAAACAAAACTCCGTTGCTCTATCTACCATAGAAGCTAAATATGTTGCAGTTGGTAGATGTTGTGCTCAAATCCTTTGGATGAAGCAAACTCTCCAGGACCTTGGAGTGAGTTTCGAATCTTGCCCAATCATGTGCGATAACACCAGTGCCATAAACTTGAGTAAAAATCCCATTTTACACTCAGGGGCAAAGCACATTGATATTCGACACCACTTTCTATGAGACACCATTCAAAATGGCGATGTCTCTCTAGAATTCATTGAGACTGATAAACAACTCACAGATATATTTACTAAACCTCTTGGTGAAGAGCGTTTTAGTTTCTTAAGGAAGGAGCTTGGCATTTGCAACCCGTTTGGCTGAATGAATAAACATTCCTTCTTGAATATTCTTTTCCAAAAGCCTGGACTTGAAAAATCCTTTCCACATTCATAATTTTTTAGGTTCTCAAGCTTCTTGGACTCTACCGGTCGACCTCCCCAATATACCGGTCTACCGGCACTGACCGAATAGATTAACGGTCGACTGCCAAAAACTTCTGGTCGACCACCTCTAATCGAAAGGGTTACCGGTCGACTGCCACCATATAACCAGTCGACAGGCGTCGCCAAAAATTTGATTCCGGACTCTTTTAAATCGAGTTTTTTTTAAAACCCATGTTTTCAACTTTAAAACCCTATTTGGTCTAAAACCCCATTTCGACTCTTCATCTCTCAAAACCCTAGCTTAGAACATCATTCTAACCTAGATCTCTCAAGATCCCTTCATATTCTTCTCCCAAAAGCTTTGCCTCTCTTTCTCTCTTACACTTCCAATCATCATGACTCTCACCGCCCACATAGAGGCAAGAAAACGGTAGCTCAAAAGGGAAAAAGGAAGGCCTCTGACAAAGATACATGGTTCTCCTCATCCATTGCTCAAGAATCATGGGATCTCTACATCTCTCGCAACATAGAGCAAGGTAGGACCATCAATTCCGACTCTTTGTCCAGGTATGACATAAAAGACCTGTTTGATGCTTTGGGATGGGGCAACATTCTCAAACTTGACTCTCATTGTTATCCCCATCTTGTCAAAATGTTCTTTTGTAACCTTACTTTCTCTGGTGAAGGTGACAATCTTCTGGTCCATTCCTATGTTAAGGGAGTTCCTATAGATATAGACATCATGATTTTAGGAGAAATCCTAGACATTTCTATGACAGGGGAACTAAAATACTACCAACCCAAGACTTACATAGAACAATTCATGGATGTTGACTATGTGTATTCTAGCATCATGAAGGAATATGCTAATACTCACAAAATTATAGCTAAGGAACTCACTGATATAGGGAGGATTGTAAATCTCATCATCTCCTACAACATCCTCCCAAAGAGTGGTCATAGAGATGAAGTCTCCCCATTTCATGCTTATCTCACCTACTGTGTTTGCAAGACTGTAACCGTCAACCTTCCCTATATTCTGCTTAAAACCATGATTACCCATGGTGATAGACTTCAAAAGGGAAATCATCCCTATGGAAGGATGATTTGCTAAATCATGGACTACTTTCATGTAGATTTTTCTGGTGAATCATTTGACCCATTCCCTCAAGAGATCAATCTTTCCACTATTCGCAAGATGCATATTCTTCCCCAGCAGTCCACAAAATCCAAAAAGACTACTGCTGGATCCAGCTAGCCACAGCAACCAGGAAGTGATGAGACATCAGCCTATGCGACTGTTACTGATCTTCAGAAAGTGGGAAACATCATCCTCGCCCAATTGGCAACGATGGAAAGAAAGCAGAATGAGATCCTCAAGCTCCTACGCAACGACGAGGAAGATGAAGATGACGAAGAAGAAGACGAAGAGGCGGACACGGAGGATGAGGATGCAGCGGAATAGGAGTTATTTTAACTTCATGCTTGTTCAGTTGTTTGTTTTTATACTTTTGACATTTATGAAAAGTTGAACTTATGATAATTTTCTATGTGGCACATACTCAGGGGGAGTATTTTAATCTCTTGTGTCGTTTTGATTCCCTTTTTGCTGTTGACAAAGGGGGAGAATTTATTCCTGAACATGATAGTATGACAGTATCTATCTTTAATTGTTTATGGAAATGACTATCTTTAATTGTTTATGGAAATGACTATCTATAATTGTTTATGGAAATGACTTTATCTATCCTTGTTTATTTTCTGGCACTGAATTACATTATCCTAGTGATCTTTACACAGTGGTACTATTATTGTTATGGAAATGACTTTATCTATCCTTGTTTATTTTCTGGCATTGAATTACATTATCCTATTGATCTTTACAGAGTGGTACTATTATTTTTGGTATTTGGTTTCATTGTCTGTGTTTGTTTGTCATCACCAAAAAGGGGGAGATTGTTGGGAAACATATCCACACTCCTTGCCATGTTTTGGAGTTAACAAACAAACATACATCTTTAACTTGGTTTGATAAAATGTGATTAGCTTGAAGAGAGTGTAATTAGTTTGAAGAAACACTTAGAAGGTCGAATCAAGACATGAAGCTTAAAGACATGGAATTGCAAACAAGAAGAAAAGAAGACGAAGTGCCAAAGAGCGGAAAGTTCAAGTGAAGAAGAAGACCACTAGGATAGATTAGTCACTTTAATGTAATTTGTAATTTCCACTTATATATATAGATGCACTCACCACATGCATGTGCATTGCATCATACTAGAATGACCATAGAGCATACCTTGACCAAGTATGGAAAGTCTCTAAGTGGTGTGGAACACACATTAACCTGACTCAAGGGTATTTTAGGGAATCTTAAAATTAGTATCAGGAGATGAAACCTTCATAGAAGTTGTAGGAAATTGAGTTTTGATTCCAACGCAACTAATCTTAGATCAATCTGAAGTCAGACCAAAAAGTTATGGTCAAAACACTGACAACTGGTCAGTATGACAGCATTCTGTCAAAACAGAGCATGTCATGCTGGCGGTCGACCGGATGGAAGCCTTGGTTGACCGGTGACTGCCTGAAAGTGCCCCAACGGCTATATTTTTCCTTCAACGGCTCTTGGCGGTCAACTGGCTACCGATGGCGGTCGACCGGTGGTCCCAGAATATGTCCGTTAGAGCCTGATTTCCTACCTAAAATGCTTCACTAAGTTCACCTATAAATACCCAAAACATTCTTAATTAAATATTTATTAAGAAAGAACTTTAAGAGCATTATTGCAAGCATTCAAGAATTTTATTTCTACTTGAGTTGTTCTATTACACAAATCTCAACAAAAGGCTCAAGTCTCAATCAAAGTCCTCTACTCTCTCCTGTGCAAGTCAAAGCCATAAGAGAGGACTTTACAAAAGGTGCATCATTCATCATTTATTATTCATTCTCATCATTTGCACCACACTTGAGATATTCCTCTTATTCCAATATTTCCTATTTATTTCTATTTTTACAATTCTAGACTGTACTTAGGATTGTAAGGATTCTCTTATCCTAAAAAGAGAAAGGTGTCTCTCTACCTCCAAAAGAGATTGTAAAGGCGTCTCTCTGCCTGGAAAGGGGATTTGTAAGGATACTCTTATCCGTGAAAAAGATTGTAAAGGTTTTCTTCCCTACCTACTGTACTGAAAGGGAGAACTAGTGGAATACCTTACAACAGGATTCTTATAGGGAGTGGACTAGACTCGAATTGAGTCGAACCACTATAAATCTTATGTTGTGGTTGTACTTTTTTTATTCTCTCAGCATTATTTTAACTTGCAGTCACACTTGTGACCTATTTATCGAAAAGAGTTAAATTCCACTAGTATAACCTATTCGTCCCCCCCTAGGTTATTTCATTAATAAGATCTCAAGGAACTCTACCCAAATCAAGGGTTTCACTTGGGGTTTTACAAAAGTTTAAGTATAGCCTTCGCTCACCTCAAATCGTAGGTCTCGTGTTGGGGATTACTTTTCTGGTGCCAGAATAAGAAGATCAAATCTCGGTGTCACTTAAAATCATTTCTTCCTCTTTTTCTTTTCCTTTCTTCTTCTTCGTTCTCTTTTCTTCCTTTCTTTTCTCTCTCTTCTTTACTCTTCTCACCAACTCTTTAATGCATTAAATGAGAAAAAGGAAAAAACACAATAAGTACTATTTATAGTAGAGAATATCTAGTAGCCATATGGGTGGGTCACACAGGTGGACGGGTTCGCCCGCCTGTGACCGCCCACCTGTTGGTCAAAACTTAGCCAAACAACTGAGATTTCGATGGAATTCGACTCTTGGCATGTATCTCACTCTTGGCACAAGATATATAATACGTATACACTTTAGGATATGGCTACATACCAGTATTACCTGTACATGGCCTTATAATACGTGCATGTACACGGCTTGGGTACACCCGTCTCCTTTGGCACTAACTCAGACTTGTCTGGCCAACCTGTGTTCAAAGTCACCCTTGCCATCATGGTCCATAGGAAACCCGCCTTAACCCTCTCTGGGTGATCGTTGATTGGCTTACTAAGACTGCTCATTTCATTCCCATCAAGACCAAGTTCTCTATGGCCAAATTAGCACAACTTTATATGGATAACATAGTGCGCTTGCATGGAGTGCCAGTGAGCATTGTATCAGATAGGGACCCAAGGTTCACTTCCAGATTTTGGAAAAGCTTCCAGCATGCCTTGGGATCACAATTGAATTTGAGTACTGCTTTCTACCCATAGACTGATGGTCAGTCGGAATGAACCATACATATATTAGAAGACATGCTCAGGGCATGTGCAATGGAAATGTGTGGTAGTTGGAAAGAATATATACCCCTTATAGAGTTTGCCTCTAACAACGGTTACCAAGCTACAATTGGGATGGCTCCATATGAGGCATTATATGGTAGGAAGTGTAGAACTCCCTTGTATTGGAATGAGGTAGGCGAACGCCGAATGTTAGGACCTGAAATGATACAGATGACTTGTGACAAGGTCGATGTTATTCGAAAAAGGATTAAGGCAGCTCAGTCATGCCAAAAGAGCTATGCAAACAACCGCAGAAAAGACATTGAGTTTCAAACAGGAGAAAAGGTGTTCCTCAAGATTTCTCCTACAAAAGGATTGCAAAGATTCCATAAAAAGGGTAAGTTGAGCCCGAGATACATTGGCCCATTTGAGATCTTAGCTTGAGTCAGCTCAGTAGCCTACATGCTTGCTCTGCCACCTTCACTCGGGAATGTTCATAATGTATTCCATGTATCCATGCTGAAGCGATATGTTCATGATCCATCGCATGTATTACCCATGGAACCAGAATATCTAGAAGCTGATATGACCTATACAGAGCAACCAGCTGAAATCTTGGACCGAAAAGTGAAAACCCTTCGCAACCGCTCCATTTCCTTCATAAAGGTGTGATGGGCTAATCATTCGCTTGAAGAAGCATCTTGGGAGAAAGAGGATGAAATCCAAGCCAAGTACCCTCATCTTTTCGAGCAACTAGGTACTCCAATTTCGAGGACAAAATTTTCAAAAAGGGGGGGGGGAAATGTGATACCCTACTTTTTAAACCCGGTTTAATTACACGGTTGACCCAGTTTAACCATGCAGGACCCGAACCGGAGAGGGTTAAGGTGGGTTCCTTATGGACCATGATGGCAAGGGTGACTTTGAACACAGGTTGGCCAGACAAGTCCGAGTCAGTGCCAGAGGAGACGGGTGTACCCAAGCCGTGCATATGCACATATCATAAGGCCATGTACGGGTAATTCCAGTATGTAGCCGTATCCTAAAGTGCATACGTGGAATATACCTTGTGCCAAGAGTGAGATACGTGCCGAGAGTCGAATTCCATCAAAATCCCACTTGTTGGCAGATTTTTGGCTCTCAGGTGGGTGGTCATAGGTGAGCGCATCCGCCCACCTGAGTGACCCACCCATGTGGTTACTAGTGGTTTTAAAAAGTACAAATAGTATTATTATGTTTTTCATTTTCTTATTTATGACATTCGGGTGTTCGGTGAGAAGAGTAAAGAGGAGAGAGAAAAGAAGGAAAAAAGAGAACGGAGAAGAGGAAAGGGGAAGGAAGAGGAAGAAGAAATGAATTTAAGCGGCACCAAGGTTTGATCTTCCCATTCCGACGTCGGAAGAGTGATCCCCAACACGAGATCTACGATTAGAGGTGAGCAAAGGCTATGTTTCTTAAACCTTCACCAAACCCAAGTAAAACCCTTGATATAGGTAGAGTTCCTTGAGATCTTGTAAATCCCCCTTGAAATGACGAATCTAAGGTTTTATGGATGGTCTATATGTTGATTTTGAAGGATGTGAAGAAGTGTTTACAAGGATGGAGAAGCTTTGGTGATTTCTTGAGCTAAGAAGTGATTTTTGGGGTTTTGAAAGAATTCTTGAGCAAAGAAGGTAAGATGGCTTTCCAATCCTTAAATCTAACTTAGATCTAGGTTAGAATCATCTTATGAGACCTTGAATGTGTGGAAAAAGGGTTTGGAAAAAGCCCTATTTGATTCCCCAAAGGTTGGGGAAGGTTTAAAAGAAAATGGCATTTTTTCGCCGAGACCAATGAGCCGAGACCGGTGGGCCAAACGGCCCACCTGAGGACACTCGCCTGAGAGGGCAGGCCCTTGGGTCCAACCGGTGGGTCCAATCGGTGGGCCGACCGGCGGGCCAACCTGCCCGTCGGTCTTAGCAGGACCAATCGGCGGGCCCTATCAACGGGCAAACCTGCCCGCCAATCTTAGCAGGGCCCTCAGGGCCAACCGGTGGGCCTCACCGACAGGCCGACCGGTGGGTCGACCTACCCGCCGGTCATGACTGGTGGGTCATGACAGGTGGGCTGTCTGACCCACCCGAGAGGCTCCCGACGGGATTTCTACGTCCAAACGGACCCAAAATGGACGTGCGACCTTCTTTTAGGATTCTCAACATGATTTTGTCATCAAATCTTGTTAGTTTTGACCCCAAAGTGGCGAAATGCTAACCCCGTTCAATTATGATAGGTTCACCAAAACTTACGCTTCTCGCACTGGATCTCACCCGTACCGGGCACGAATCTTTGTACACAATAGGTAAGTGGGGAGAGGACGTTTGGCCTTGTTTCAAGGTTTATTTGGCATTCATTTAATTGTATCTAGACTAGCCATGTCATCATGCAAATGCTATGTAGCTTAGCCATCCTCATATTTTTATGCCATGTGTGTTGTGTTTATTTTCTCAATGTCAAATGGTGATGTGCTTATGTGATGAATGTTGACATCATTGTGCATAATGCATTAATAGACTAGATGCCATAGTCGGCTTGAAAACGAGTGCAACGGTGGCCCGTGGAATGGGACGTGGAGGCACTATGCAATCGTACTATGTCATATAGGAGCATGCGGTGTAGGATTATCATCTTCTCGTGCAACGACCCTTCTCAACAGGGGCTGAGGTGTTGGGTTACCATTTGGGGGGAAGCAGTGGTCGCGATTGTCGGGTCACTGTGGTGGTTAGACATATACCCAGCTGATCATTAGGACAGTCGGCAACCCCGGTGGTATATTCAAGAGGACCAATCGTACTGCTTTTAAATTGCTGGAGTTAGCACCTTTATTTTCTGTCATTTACTTTTATGTTGAGAGCCGGTGGTCGGCATGCTTTACTTTTCTGAGTACTCATGGTGGGCCTTCTCCGACAACCCTATGGGCATATCACGGGATGGAGTTCAGGGCTCATACCCTGAGTATACGTGCACTATGGTTGTATTAGCACTAAACCCAAGACTTAGTAATGTTGTTTAGGTGGATGTGATTAAAAATGAATTGCATAGCATGTAGTGCATATGGTTTTGATTGTTGTGTGGACTGCTGTGTGGTCCTTCTTTTCACTTACTGAGCTAGTGAGCTCATCCCACGTGTGCACCCCTTTTAGAGGATTTTACAGGTCATCAACCTGAAGAGCAAGGGTCAGGCCCCACAGTTGAATTCCTTGTAGAGAATTGGTGGGCCCCCGAGGAATTAGAGTACGACACGGATTGCTCATGTGAGGGCTATGCTGCGGGACCGCAGTTTCGACACCGAGCTGAGCTTTACTCTTTGATTATTTTTAATGATCCCTTTTGTGTACTTGATATGTAAATTGTATTATTTTTATGTAAATATCATGCCTATGGGCCCATATGTACTTAACTATGTACTACAATTTGGGTATCAAGTATAACGGGGATGTTTAAAGGTAAATTAAGTCTTCCGCTGAACTGTTGAACATTTTCTTAGTTGTGTATGTTGTGGTTGGATACTGTATCAGATGATCCTGGCAGGTTTGGGTTAACCGGAGTTAACCCTGTCACCGGTCCGGTTCTGTGTGAACGGGGTGTGACAACTTTCACCTTATTAGGATCCACCTCGATTCCATCCTCAGACACTACGTGTCCCAAGAATCCAACTTGTTTAAGCTAAAATTCTCACTTACTGTATTTGGCAAACAATTGTTGTTTTCTCTTAGCCTTTGTAATACCATCCTCAGGTGTTGAGTATGCTCCTCTTCCGTCTTAGAGTAGATCAAGATGTCATCAATTAAAATAATTACCCATTTATCAAGGACATCGTGAAATACTCGATTCATTAAATCCATAAATGCAGCCGGGGCATTGGTTAACCCAAAAGATAACACTAGGAACTCATAGTGACCTTACGGAGTCCTAAAAGCTATCTTGGGTATGTCACCACTCTTTATCTTGAGCTGATAATAGCCTGATCTAAGGTCTATCTTTGAAAATACATTTGCACCTTGTAGTTGGTCAAACAAATCATCAATGCGTGGCAATGGATACCGGTTCTTAATGGTTAGCTTATTCAATTCCCAATAATCGATGCACATACGCAAGCTGCCATCCTTCTTCTTAACAAACAATACTGAGGCACCCCAAGGTGAAACACTTGGGCGAATAAACCCCTTCTCCAATAATTCTTGCAACTGCATCTGTAACTCCCTCAACTCTGCTGGTGCCATCCTGTATGGAGCTTTTAACACTGGAGCTGCTCTAGGAATCAAGTCTATAGCAAATTCTAACTCTCTATCAGGCAGTAGATGCATCAGATTATCTGGAAAGATATTGGGAAATTTTTTAACCACCTCTACCTCTTCTAGAGGTGTAACCTTTGCATCAACATTAAGTACCGATGCTAAGTAGCCCTGACATCCACTTTCCAACAACTTTACCGCTTGAAAAGCGGAGATGAGGACCTTTCTAGCCCATTTTATTTTATCTGCTTGGTATACCAGTTCTTTCCCTTCATCATTTGTCACCCTAATTAATTTTTTGGCACACATCACATTTGCTCGATGGGCCGATAACCAATCCATGCCCAATATAACGTCAAAATTCTGTATGTTGAATTTGATGAGTTGTGCATTCAATTTCTTTCACTGATTTCAACTGGGCATGGCCGATACACCTCCTTCAATTGTATAACTTTGTCTGTAGGCATACTAACAATCATCTCATGATCTAGTGTTCTGGGCGACATACCAAGTTTCTCAGCAAATCTCTTAGATATGAATGAATGTGTAGCTCCTGAATCAAACAAGACATAGGATGGTATATCCGATATAGGTAGAACACCTAGTGCAACAATGCATATAAGTATAGCAAGTCATCAAAATTCAGCATAAGAAAAATCTTAAATTAAAATGTACCTGCTACCACTTCTATGCTGGCCTCAGCTTCCTCAGCTGATAAGGCATACATTCTTCCTTGTGGTTGATTCCCCCAAGTTAAGGGAGGTCTGTACACAGAGGGCTGACTGAATGGTAAGGTTGGTATGACTCGACAATCTTTGGTAAAATGCCCATAAGAGTGGCAATTAAAGCAATAGATCTGTGACGCCGAAACTGGGGTAGGGCCCCTTTGTACTTGACTTGATGTAGATGGGGGATGGGGTGGCCTTGTGACTGTAGGCACCGTACTAGTGTTTAGGTAAAAAGATGTAGAGCCCGGACCACTAGTTGGTCAAGGAAGGTAGCCAGATGGCCTATAGGGCAGTCTGTATGTAGGCCCAGAACTATACGACCCACGGTATACCTTGGATGAGTTGCCCATATCTGGAAATGGATTAGTCCTCTTCCACAATCCAGGTGTGAAGGATTGTTCTCCCTTCTACTTATCTTCCATGGTTTTAGCTTTTTGCACAATCTGGCCATAATCTGTTAAATCTAAGACCTCGAGCACTGACCCAATAGATCCCTTTAATCCCTTCAGAAACCTTACATCCTTTTCTTCAGCTGACCTCATATGCTTAGGGGCAAAATGGAACAAGCTTTCAAACAGCTGCTGATAGTCAAGGACAGTCTTATTCCCTTGAGTCAAGGCCATGAATTCCGTCTCTTTACGGTCTCTGAAGCTATGAGGGTAATGGTTTGCCAAAAACAACTCCTTGAACTGCTCCCCTGTGGGTTTCAGATGTGCGGCAACCAATATAGGCTTAGAGGTTTGCCACCAAGAGTTGGCTTCATTCTTGAGTTGCAGCCCTGCACAAATAAGCTTCTGTGCCTCAGTGCACTCAACTACCTCAAATATATTTTCCAGCTCTTGGATCCACTGGTCCGGCTCTAGAGGATCACTCCCCACCTTAGAGAATACAGATGGCAAGTTCCTCTTGAAAGATTCCACTATCCTTGTCGTATTATTCGTCGATGGGTAATTGGGTGCATATACCAGATAGTAAGGGTACGGAGGGGGCACCATATATGGAGGAGTGCTGAGTGGTAGAATTGGAGGTGTACCTCCGGCTTGCTCATGTGGTGTCGTACCAAGTGGTGCACCTCCAGTTTGTGGTCCCATACCAAACTCTACAGGTGGGTCTTGTGGAGCAATTATCCGAGGATGTTGACTGGGAGGAGGAAGGTCTAACTGTTGCTGTATAGCAGCATAAATGCCTACTGTTGCTGGAGCATTTGTTGCTGGAAAGCTTGCTATCATTGCTAAACTATGGTCATAACATCACTCGGAGTGACGACAGGTGGAGGATCCAGAAGTGTGGTCAAAGGTGGGTCCCTTTGTGCCACACCCTGGTAAAGGGTTTCTTGAGGTTGTGGAAGTGGGGTTTGCCCCACAGAGAGGGACCTTTTCTAGGATTTGGTGGTCGACCGATAGGACGAGGACCACGTGAGGTTCCTCAAGCATTGCTACTGGATCTAGTGCGTACCATCGTGTCCTTGCACCTGGATCATACCATACACAAAACATTGGTTAAGTACCTTAGAATTTGCATAAGCACATAATTATTTCCCATTCTTTGACATAGCCCACGAAATCAATTTCACTCTATGGTTCACACACTCTTAGATTGACCTTAACTTTCAACCTGGCCACATAATCATACGCCAAAACATGGGGTATTGTAGTGTATGATGTCTTGCATCCAGCCACCGCTTAGCCCCGAGAGTACTGTGCTAGCGCTTCGACAAGTAGGACGGCGGTCCTGCTCGATTTTTTTTATTAATAATGTATTATTATTATTATTATTATTTTATTTATGATATATATATATATTTTTCCCAACCGATGGGCAGCCACCGACGGACGACCACCAGCGGGCGGCTCAGGTTGGGGCCCGCCGTTCTAACCCAAGGCGGACAATAAAGGGGCTTTTAAGCCTCTTTCGATCCTCATTTCTCCCATCTTCTACTTTGGGCTCAACTTAGGGTGATTTTGGAGGGTTACTTGGCGCATCCACTCACTATTTCACTCAATGATTCCACGGATTTTGGAAGATTCAAGCGCCTTTCACTCTCAAGTAAGTCTCTTCTCCATTTCTCTTCTTGGAACATATATTTTGGGTGTTGAATCCATTTATACTTCCCAAAACTTGATTTTTTTTTATGTTTCTTTCCATAGAATAGTCATTCCATGAGAATATGATGCTTCCTTTGTGACTCATTCATAGTTTTTGGCTTTGCTACCCAATCTATGATAGAAAATCCCAAACCGTGCCCTAATTTCTCTAATTTGGGGTTTTCTTCTATTTCTTCCCTTTTCTCCCCAACTAACAACTCAAATGGGATTTCTTATCCTTGATTTGCACTTACATTGTTGGAAAGGTCATGGAAACTTGTATATGCTTGCAATTCCATCTCTTTTCCATCAAAATCCATCTCTTTTGTGTTAGGTTTCTTGAAAAAAAAATTTCTGGGGTTTCTATGATTCTCTTCACTTCATTCCATACTTGTGAACAACTTTGAATCACTTACCATTAATTGTTGGTGCAATGATGTTTGACTTACACTTTGAATCCATACTTGTGAACAACTTTGAATCCCTCTCATTCCTTGCACCTCAATGTCATAATATAAAATTTTTTGTATATTCTTGGTTGTATAATGATAGATATTACTATCATTGACATGTAAGCTTCAAGTTCAACACTTTTATGGGATTTTCGTTCTCTTGGATTGAACTTGCACATTGAAATTGGGGCTTTCCATCATTTGACACCAATTACCCCACTTGAGGAAAATCTTATGAGGCTTTCCATCACTTCTCACTTGCCATGCTTTATACTCCTTTGTCATGCAACATTCTTACTTATCACTATTTCTTCTCTTTTCTTACTAGGATGTCTTCCCGCAAGGGCAAGGAACCCGCATCCTCTTCCAATAGATGTAGGGCCGCAACTTAAAAAAGGAAGGGTGTAGGGACTAGTTCCTCAGCCCTTCGTACGAGGCAACAAGGACATGCCCTTATAGATCCTCTAGACTATGATGAGGGACTCTTTCAGAGTTTGAGGGCTGAAACTAATTGGCAGACCTTCCTAAAGAAGTCTGTGATAATGGAGAAAACTATGGTAACTTGTGTTTTTAATAAGATTCAACTACAAGAGAGGTTTACTGCACTGGGTTGGCAGTCCATCCTTAATATTGACCGCCCATGCTATGAACACCTGGTTCGAAGATTTTATTGTAATTAGGAGGTCTCTTACCAGTATGGGGAGCACTCAATCACCAGTATGGTGAAGGGGGTGAACATTCGTTTGACTGTGGACACTCTTGCTCGTATTTTAGATATGTCATCAGTTGGGCATCAATTCTATAGCCCCCACGGAGTAAGCCCATGGGCCCATCCTTAAGTTCGAAGATGCAGGACCACATTTAAGAGACCATTAGTGGCAGCAAGGTGTGTTTGGATTCCGAGACGACATTCAACCCAGAGGCTCATATATTTGCTCACTTGGTTCAGTTTAATTTGCTCCCTAGAGGAGGTCATAGGAACCAAGTGGGCTTCATGGCAGCCTACATAGCCTTCTGCATCTACAAGGCCTTGGAGGGAGGTGCTGAGCATTTATGCTTATCCTACATTATACTTAAGACTATGAAGCATCATGTCACACATCCTGAGGACGGAGGGTTCCCATATGGTAGGACCCTCACCAGGGTTTTCAAGTTCTTTGGGGTGGATTTGAGTGGTGAGTAGGAAAAGACTCCAATGGACAAATTTAGGAGGGAAAACCTACACAGGATGGGTCTCCAAGCTCTTATGGATGTACCTCAGAGGGCAGGAGCTCAAGGAGGTAGGAACAGGGGGAATGTCCATAGGGAGGATGTCCACATAGAGGAGGAGGAAAATAGTGAGGATGAGGATTATGTTCCTCAATTCGAGGAGAAGAACTTTCTGGATGAGGATACCCTCGATGAGGAGCCTCTTGATTTGAGAGATGCTGATCCTAACTTTGCTAGGGCCACAGACCCACAGCATAGAGCCCCACCACATGAGAGTGGCACATTTGACTTTGAGAGCATGATGACCAATATGAGGGCCTTAAAAGATGGGCAAGATCAGTTCTTGAGAAGACTAGATGAGAGTGCTACTAGAGAGAAAAATATCTTAGAAAGACAAGTTACATTAGAGAATTCCTTCCTAAGATTGAGCGAGGATTTGGACACAACGGTCAATGCTATTTCAGTGGACTTTATCCGACTCCAGAGGGATGTGCAACTAGTGAATCAGAGGTTTTATTACTATGATCGCCGGCTCAAAGTTAAATCAAGGCCTAAGAGGGATGGAGTAGTAGAGCTAGATGATTATGAGGGTCTTTGAGGACTTAGCTTGCCTATCCTAATCAGCTTTTTACTTATCTCCATGTTGTTTATGTGTTTATGGTGGACTATTTTTTTTATACTTTTCTCTATAATTTGGACTTGCTAGTGTGGTATTATGATGTTGTTGGTGACTTTTAGTTAGTTTTGTCTGCTTGATAAACTTATTGTAATTCGGTTGTAACAACGTTAGTTAGCCTTTGTTGATTATGCTTATTCATATATGTATGTTGTCTATCAGGTGCTTCTATTTGAAAATTTTAGAAAATCTTGTTTTAGCGTTGTTATACTGCCGAAATTTTGTTAAATCCGTACTCGATGGGTTATGCAATCAAATAACTAATTTTTTATTTATTCCAAGCAAATTTTCTCTAATATATGCTTTTAATTCTTTAAAGTGTATTACATTTACCCAACCCCATTTCCTATTATAGATTCTATGGGGTCTAAATGGTATGTTGTGAGTGGATAGAGCATCATGCTCTAATACCACCGTTGTCACACATCATTCACACAGAACTGGACCGGTGATCGAGTTACTCCGGTTAACCCAAACTTGCCAGGATCATCTGATATAGTACCCCACAATAGCATACCCACATCCTAGATATGTGTTCAAAAGTTCAGCGGTAAATATCTCCAATATACTTGATACCCAAATTATAGTATATAGCTAAGTACATGTGGGCCCGTAGGTATGATATTTACACAAAAAGCATAATAATTTACGTATCAAGTACATAAAAGGGGAAGTCATCAAAAATCAAAAAAGCAAAATCCTGTACGGTGTCATTACTACGGTCCCGCAGCATAGCCCTCGCACATACAATCAGCACCATGCTCATACTCCTCAGGGACCCACCAATCTTCAACAGGAAACTCGACTGTGGGGCCCGACTCTTGATCTTTAGGCGGGTGACCTGCAAAATCATCTAAAAGAAGCATGCACGTGGGATGAGCTCACTAGCTCAGTAAGTGAAAAGAAAGACCACACAAACATTCACATGCATGCTATGCAATTCATTTTAAATCTTATCCACCTAAACAACATTACTAAGTCTTAGGTTATGTGCTACTCATAACCACAGTGTGCGTATGCCCCAGGTATGAGTCGCGAACTCCATCCCACGATACGCCCATAGGGTTGTCGGAGAAGGCCCACCATGAGTACTCAAAAAAGTAAAGCATACTGACTATCGGCTCTCAACATAAAAGTAAATGATAGAAATGTAAAGGTGCCGGCCCTAGCAATTTTAAAGCAGTACGATTGGCCCTCTTGAATATACCACTGAGGTTGCTGACTGTCCTAATGATCCACCGGGCGTATGTCTAACCGCCATAGTGACCCGACAACCATAACCAATGCTTCCTCCCAAGTGATAACCCAACACCTTAACCCCTGTTGGAAAGGGTCATAGCAGAGGGAATGATAATCCTAAATTGCATGCTCCTATATGACAAAGTATGATTGCATAGTGCCACCACGTCCCATACCACGGGCCACCAATACACTCATTTCCAAACCGACTACGGCATCTAGTCTAATAATACATCATGCATAATAATCCAACCATTTATCACATAAGCAAATCAATCATTTAGCATTTAGAATATAAAACACAACACACATATCATAAATCATTTGTTTAGAATGCACAAGCAATGCGTACGAATGGCATACGAGGATGACTAATCAACACATAATTTGCATGATGACATGGCTAGTCTAGATACAATTTAATGATGTAAAAACAAGCTTAAAATAAAGTCAAATTTCCTCTCCCCACTTACTTGTTGGGTACAAAAGCTCACGTCCAGTACAGATGAGATCCAGTGTGAGAAATGTAAATTCTAGTGGAACCTATCATAAGCGAATGAGGTTAGCATTTCACCACCTTGGGGTCAAAACTAACGATGTTTAAATCATGTTTAAAATCATAAAAGAAGGTTGCCCACCCGTTTTGGGCCCATTCGGGCTCAAAAATCTGACTAATGGGCCAACAGGTGGGCCAGACAACCCACCTGTCTTCGCCCGCCGGTCCAACAGGCAGGCCAGATAGCCCATCGGTTCAATCGGTGGGCCCCCTCAGGCGAATGGGTTTGCCTGTTGGTCTTTGCCTGCCTGTGGGAACTAAGGTGCTGCCCTAATAGGCGGGCTGCTTTGCCCGCCGGTCTTCGCCCACCTGTGGGGGTAAAAATCGGCTTTCACCTTTGAAACATTCCTCAACCTTGGAAAAACGAAATG
>NW_024868818.1:0-35234 GCF_013358625.1 Macadamia integrifolia | reverse complement strand
ATTTAAGGATTGAAAATCAATCTTACCTTCTTTGCTCAAGAACTCTTCCAAAACCCCAAAATCACCTCTTAACTTAAGAAATAGCCAATGCTTCTCAAATCTTGTAAACACTTCTTTAAACCTTCAAAATCAACACATAGACCATCTATCAAACCTTAGATTCATCATCTCAAGTGGGATTTACAAGATCTCAAGGAACTCTACCCAAATCAAGGGTTTCACTTGGGGTTTTGTCAAAGTTTAAGAAGTATAGCTTTTGCTCACCTTAAATCGTAGGTCTTTTGTTGGGGATCACTTTTCCGGTGCTGGAATGAGAAGATAAAACCTTGGCGTTGCTTAAAATCATTCCTTCCTCCACTTTCTTTCCCTTTCTTCTTCTTCGTTCTCTTTTCTTCCTTTCTTTTCTCTCTCCTCTTTACTCTTCTCACCAACTCTTTAATGCATTAAATGAGAAAAAGGAGAACCACAATTAGTACTATTTATACTTAGAGAATATCTAGTAACCACATGGGTGGGTCACATAGGTGGGCAGGTTCGCCTGCCTGTGACCACCCACTTGTTGGTCAAAACTTAGCTAAACAATTGAGATTTCGATGGAATTCGACTCTCGGCATGTATCTCACTCTTGGTACGAGATATATAATACGTATACACTTTAGGATACGGCTATATACCAGCATTACCCGTACATGGCCTTATGATATGTGCATGTACACGGCTTGGGTACACCTATCTCCTCTGGCACTGACTCGGATTTGTCTGGCTAACCTGTGTTCAAAGTCACCCTTGCCATCATGGTCCATAGGGAAACCGCCTTAACCTTCTCTGGTTCGGGTCCTGCATGGTTAAACCAGGTCAACCGTGTAAGAAAACCAGGTTTTAAAAGTAGGGTATCACATTTACCCCCCTTTTTTAAAATTTCATCCTCGAAATTAGCGTACCTAGTTGTTAGAAAAGGTGAGGGTACTTGGCTTGGATTTCATCTTCTTTCTCCCAAGATGCTTCTTCAAGTGAATGGTTAGCCCATCGCACCTTTACGAAAGAAATGAAGCGATTGCAAAGGGTTTTCACTTTTCGGTCCAAGATTTCAGCTGGTTGTTCTTTATAGGTCATATCAGCTTCTAGATATTCGGGTTCCACAGGTAACACATGCGATGGATCGTGAACGTATTGCTTCAGCATGGATACATGGAATAGATTATGAACATTTTTTAGCGAAGGTGGAAGAGCAAGCATGTGGGCTCCTGAGCTAACCCGAGTTAAAATCTCAAATGGGCCAATGTATCTTGGGCTCAACTTACCCTTTCTATGGAACCTATGCAACCCTTTAGTAAGAGAAATCTTAAGAAACACCTTTTCTCCTGCTTGAAACTCAATGTCTTTCTTACGAGTGTCTGCATAGCTCTTTTGACATGATTGAGCTGCCTTAATCCTTTCTCGAATAACATCGACCTTGTCACATGTCATTTGTATCATTTTGGGTCCTAACATTCGGCGTTCGCCTACCTCATTCCAATATAGAGGAGTTCTACACTTCCTACCATATAATGCCTCATATGGAGCCATCCCAATTGTAGCTTGATAACTGTTGTTATAGGCAAAGTCCATAAGGGGTATATATTCTTCCCAACTTCCACACATTTCCATTGCATATGCCCTGAGCATGTCCTCTAATATCTATATGGTTCGCTCTGACTGACACAATGCTCACTGGCACTCCATGCAAGCGCACTATGTTATCCATATAAAGTTGTGCTAACTTAGCCATAGAGAATTTGGTCTTGATGAGAATGAAATGAGCAGTCTTAGTAAGTTGATCAACTATCACCCATATCGCATCCATCCCCTTAGGTGTGTGTGGTAGTCCAGTGATAAAGTCCATCGTAATCCTATCCTACTTCCATTCTGATATTGGGAGTGACTGAAGAGTACCATAAGGTCGATGCCTCTCAGCTTTTACTTTTTGGCATGTAAGGCAAGTCACCACAGATAGGGCTATTGTGGTTTTCATACTTGGCCACCAGTAGTTTTGTCTGAGGTCCTTATACATCTTTGTACTTCCTGGGTGGAGTGAGTACTCAGAGCTATGTGCTTCCTGCACTATCTTGTCTTGTATCTCCAAATCATCGGGCACACATAACCTACCTCAAAATAATAATGCCCCGTCGTTGGCTAAAACGAAGTCAGGGTTATTCATTGTTTGCTCTTGAATCTTAATTCTGATCTGTTGCAACTCAGGATCCAAAGCTTGTTTCATCATCGCCTCTTGCCTAATAGACGAGTGCACCTGTAGAGCTGCCAAGGATACAGTTAATCATTTAATGTCTTATGGTTGATGTTCAAGCTCTAAAGTTGCTCCTTCATATAAGAGGGTTTCATCCATTAGCATCGCTTCTTGTACGAGTGGTGGGCTAATAGCTAAGTATGAGAGTGACACAATCTGTGCCTTCCGACTCAATGCATCTACCACTACATTAGCCTTGCCAGGATGGTATTGAATGTCCCAGTCATAGTCCTTCATGAGCTCGAGCCATCTCCTTTGCCTCATATTTAAATCTCTTTGGGTGAAAAAGTACTTAAGGCTTTTGTGATCACTATATATCTCGCACTTCTCCCCATACAAATAATGTCACTAAATCTTTAGGGCAAAAATGACTGCGGCTAGTTCCAAGTCATGAATGGGGTAGTTCTTCTCATATTCCTTTAGTTGTAGAGATGCATACGCTATCGCCTTACCGCGCTGCATGAGAACACAACCCAACCCGACCTTAAAAGCATTACTGTAGACTGCAATTCCACCTGTCCCTTCAGGGATGGTCAACACAGGGGCTGACACCAACCTTTTCTTCAATTCCTGAAAACTCTTCTCACATTCCTCTGTCCATTCAAATTGTACCCCCTTTTTGGTTAACTTAGTCATTAGTGCTGAGATCCGAGCAAAATTCTCAATGAAGCGCAGGTAGTACCCAGCTAAACCCAAGAAACTTCTAATTTCTGTAACGTTATTGGGATTTTCCCACTCTACTACCGCTTTCACCTTATCAAGATCCACCTTGATTCCATCCTTAAACACTATGTGTTCAAGGAATCCAACTTGCTTAAGCCAAAATTCACACTTATTGTATTTGGTAAACAATTGTTATTTTCTCAGCCTCTGTAATACCATCCTCAGGTGTTGAGTATGCTCCTCTTCAGTCTTAGAATAGATCAATATGTCATCAATAAAAATAATTACCCATTTATCCAGGACATCATGAAATACTCGATTCATTAAATCTATGAATGCTGCCGGTGCATTAGTTAATCCAAAAGATAACACTAGGAACTCATAGTGACCATACCGAGTCCTGAAAGCTGTCTTGGGTATGTCACCCCTCTTAATCTTGAGCTGATAATAGCCTGATCTAAGGTCTATCTTTGAAGATACTTTTGCACCTTGTAGTTGGTCAAATAAATCATCAATGTGTGGCAATGGATACAGGTTCTTAATGGTTAGCTTATTCAATTCCTGATAATCGATGTACATACGCAAGCTGCCATCCTTCTTCTTGACAAACAATACAGGGGCACCCCAAGGTGAAACACTTGGGCGAATAAACCCCTTCTCTAATAATTCTTGCAACTGCATCTGTAACTCCCTCAATTCGGCTGGTGCCATCCTGTATGGAGCTTTTGACACTGGAGCTACTTCAGGAATCAAGTCTATGGCAAATTCTAACTCTCTATTAGGTGGTAGATGCATCAGATCATCTGGAAATACGTGGGGAAATTCTTTAACCACCTCTACCTCTTCTAGAGGTGTAACCTTTGCATCAACATCAAGTACCGATGCTAAGTAACCCTGACATCCAATTTTTAACAACTTTACCGCTTGAAGAGCAGAGATGAGGACCTTTCTAGCCCGTTTTATTTTATTTGCTTGGTATACCAATTCTTTCCCTTCATCATTTGTCACCCTAATTAATTTTCGACACACATCACATTTGCTCGATGGGCCAACAACCAATCCATGCCCAGGATAACGTCAAAATTCTACATGTTGAATTTGATGAGTTGTGCATTCAATTTCTTTCCACTGATTTCCACTGGGCACAGCTCATACATCTCCTTCAACTGTGTAACTTTTCCTGTAGGCATACTAACAATCATCTCATGATCTAGTGTCCTGGGCGACATACCAAGTTTCTCAGCAAATCTCTTAGATATGAATGAATGTGTAGCTCCTGAATCAAACAAGACATAGGCTGGTATACCCGATATAGGTAGAACACCTAGTGCAACAATGCATATAAGTATAGCAGGTCATCAAAATTCAGCATAAGGAAAATCTTAAATTAAAATGTACCTACTACCACTTCCATGCTGGCCTCAGCTTCCTCAGCTGATAAGGCATACATTCTTCCTTGTGGTTGATTCCTCTGAGTTAAGGGAGGTCTGTACACAGAGGGCTGACTGGATGGTAAGGCTGGTTTGACTCGACAGTCTTTGGCATAATGCCCATAAGAGTGGTAATTGAAGCAATGGATCTGTGACGCCGAAACTGGGGCAGGGCCCCTTTCTACTTGACCTGATGTAGATGGGGGACGGGGTGGCCTTGTGACTATAGGCACCGTACTAGTGTTCGGGTGAAAAGATGTAGAGCCCGGACCACCAGCTGGTCGAGGAAGGTAGCCAGCCAGATGGCCTATAGGACTGTCTATATGCAGACCCAAAACTATACGACCTACGGTATACCTTGGATGAGTTGGCCATGTCCGAAAATGGATTAGTCCTCTTCCACAATCCAGGTGTGAGGGATTGCTCTCCCTTCTGCTTATCTTCCATGGTTTTAGCTTTTTACACAATCTGGCCATAATCTGTCAAATCTAAGACCTCGAGCACTGACCCAATCGATGCCTTTAATCCCTTCAGAAACCTTGTAGCCTTTTCCTCAGCTGATCTCATATGCTTAGGCACAAAATGGAAGAAGCTTTCAAACTGCTGCTGATACTTAAGGATAGTCTTATTCCCTTGAGTTAAGGCTATGAATTCTGTCTCTTTACGGTCTCTGAAGCTACGAGGGTAATGGTTTACTAAAAATAACTCCTTGAACTGCTCCCATGTGGGTTCCAGATGTGTGGAAAACAATATAGGCTTAGAGGCTTGCCACCAAGAGTTAGCTTCATTCTTGAGTTGCAGCCCTGCATAAATAAGCTTTTGTGCCTTAGTGCACTCAACTACCTCAAATATCTTTTCCAGCTCTTGGATCCACTGGTCCAGCTCTAGAGGATCACTCCCCACCTTAGAGAATACAGGTGGCAAGTTCCTCTTGAAAGATTCCACTACCCTTGTCGTATTATTCATCGACGAGTAATTGGGTGCATATACCAAATAGTAAGGGTACGGAGGGGGCACCATATATGGAGGAGTGCTGAGTGGCGAAATTGAAGGTGTACCTCTGGCTTGTGGTCCCATACCATACCCTACAGGTGGGTCTTGTGGAGTAGTTATCCGAGGATGTTGACTAGGTTGAGGATGTGTCCTTGTACCTGGATCATACAGTACATAAAACATTAGTTAAGTACCTTAGAATTTACATAAGCACATAATCATATGCCAAAATACGGGGTATTGTAGTGTATGATGTCTTACATCTAGCCATAGCTTAGCCTCGAGAGTACTGTGCTAGCTCTTCAACAAGTAGGATGGTGGTCCCACTCGACCCCTTTTATTTTTCCTCTCTCAACGGGCAGGCTACCACCGGCGGGCAGCTCCGGTCGAGCCCATCGGTCTAACCCGAGGCAAAAAAATAAAGGGGCTTTTAAGCTTCTTTCACCCTCATTTCTCCCATCTTCTACCTTGGCTCAACTCAGGGCGATTTTGGAGGGTTTCTTGGTGCATCCACTCGCGATTTCACTTAACGATTCCACGAATTTTGGAAGATCCAAGTGCTTTTCACTCTCAAGTAAGTCTCTTCTCCATTTCTCTTCTTGGAACATATATTTTGGGTATTGAATCCATTTATACTTCCCAAAACTTGATTTTTTTCATGTTTCTTTCCATAGAATAATCATTTCATGAGAATATGATGCTTCCTTTGTGACCCATTCATAGTTTTGGGCTTTACTACCCAATCTATGAGAGAAAATCCCAAACCGTGCCCTAATTTCTCCAATTTGGGGTTTTCTTCTATCTCTACCCTTTTCTCCCCAACTAACAACTCAAATGGGATTTCTTATCCTTGATTTGCACTTACATTGTTGGAAGGATCATGGAAACTTGTATATGCTTGCAATTCCATCTATTTTCTATGAAAATCCATCTCTTTTTTTTTCATGAAAATCGATCTCTTTTGTGTTAGGTTTCCTGAAAAAAAAAATTTCTGGGGTTTCTATAATTCTCTTCACTTCATTCCATACTTGTGAACAACTTTGAATCACTTACCATTCCTTGCACCTCAATGTCATAATAGATTTTTTTTTTTTTTTTTTTTTTTTTACATATTCTTGGTTGTATAATGATAGCCATTACTATCATTGACATGTACGCTTCAAGTTCTACACTATTATGGAATTTTCATTCTCTTGGATTGAACTTGCACATTGAATTTGGGGGCTTTCTACCATTTGACACCAATTACCCCACTTGAGAAAATTCTTATGAGGCTTTCCATCACTTCTCACTTGCCATGCTTTATACTCCTTTGTCACTCTTCTATTTTGCAATATGCTAACGGATGCCATGTTTGGGGATTTCCTCCTATTCATTTCTCCGTGGCTTAACCACTCCTCTTGTTATAATGATCCATATTATGTATTTAGGTGCATTTACATGTGCTTGCTCACCCTCCTTTTTACTTCCTTTGTCATGCAAAAATTTTACTTATCACTATTTCTTTTCTTTACTTACTAGGATGTCTTCTCGCAAGGGCAAGGAACCCACATCCTCTTCCAATAGACGTAGGGCCACAACTTCAAAATGGAAGGGTGTAGGGACTAGTTCCCCAGCCCTTCGTACAAGGAAACAAAGACATGCCCCCATAGATCCTCTAGACTATGATGAGGGACTCTTCCGGAGTTTGAGGGCAGAAATGAATTGGCAGACCTTTCTAAAGAAGTATGTGATGATGGAGAAAACCGTGGTAACTTGTGATTTCAACAAGATTCAACTGCAAGAGAGGTTTACTGCACTGGGTTGGTAGTCCATCCTTAATTTTGACCACCCATGCTATGAACACCTGGTTTGAAGGTTTTATTATAACTTAGAGGTCTCTTACCAGTATGGGGAGTACTCAATCAGCAGCATGGTGAAGGGAGTGAACATTCGTTTGACTGTGGACACTCTTGCTAGTATTTTAGATATGTCATCAGTTGGGCATCAATTCTATAGCCCCCCTAAGGAGTAAGCCCATGGGCCTATCCTTAAGTTCAGAGATGCAGGACCACATTTACAAGACCATTAGTGGCAGTAAGGTGCGTTTGGATTCTGAGACGACATTCAACCCAGAGGCTCATGTATTTGCTCGCTTGGCTTAGTTTAATTTGCTCCCTAGAGGAGGTCATAGGAACCAAGTGGGCTTCATGGCAGCCTACATAGCCTTCTGCATCTACAAGCCTTGGAGGGAAGTGCCGAGCATTTATCCCTTCCCTACATTATACTTAAGACTATGGAGCATCATGCCACACATCCTGAGGACAGAGGTTTCCCATATGGTAGGACCCCCACCAGGGTTTTCGAGTTCTTTGGGGTGGATTTGAGTGGTGAGGAGGGAAAGACCCCAACGGACAAATTTAATAGGGAAAACCTACGCAGGATGGGTCTCCAAGCTCTTATGGATGTACCTCAGAGGGTAGGAGCTTAAGGAGGCAAGGATAGGGGGAATGTCCAAAGGGAGGATGTCCACATAGAGGAGGAAAATAGTGAGGAGGATGAGGATTATGTTCCTCAATTCGAGGGGGAGGACTTCCTGGATGAGGATGTCCTCGAGGAAGAGCCTCTTGATTTAAGAGATGTTGATCCTGACTTTGCTAGGGCTGCAGACCCATAGCATAGAGCCCCACCACCTGAGAGTGGCGCATTTGACTTTGAGAGTTTGATGACCAGTATGAGGGCCTTGAAAGATGGGTAAGATCAGCTTTTGAGAAGACTAGATGAGAGTGCTTCTAGAGAGGAAAATATCTTAGAAAGGTAGGCTACATTAGAGAACTTGTAATACCCTACTTCTTAAACCCGGTCTGATTACACGGTTGACTTGGTTTAACCAGGCAGGAACCGAGCCAGAGGGAGTTAGAGCGGGTTCCTTATGGACTATGATGGCAAGGGTGACCTTAAACACCGGCTGACCCGACAAGTCTGAGCCCGTGCCAGAAGAGACGGGAGTGCCCAAGCTGTGTACATGCACCTACCATAAGGCCATGTACGGATAAAGCAGGTATTGTAGCCGAATATTAATGTATATACGTATACTACATCATATGCCAGGGTGGGGTTCGCACCAGGCCCGAACTCCGTCAAAAATCCTAAGTTTTGGCCCTCAGGTGGGCGGACAGGTGGGCGCACCCACCCACCTGAGTGACCCATCCATGTGCACTATTCAGTTATTTAGGAAGTATATATATAGCATTTAGGATTTTCTTTTCTTTTCATTTATAACACCCGTGCGTTGGTGAGGATAGTAAAGAGGAGAGAGAAAAGAAAGGGAAGAAGAAAGGAAGAGAAGGAAGAGAAGAAGAGGAGGATTACAGCGATGCCGAAGCTTGATCTTCCCATTCCGGCGCTGGAAGAGTGACCTTTAACTCTAGATCTACATTTGGAGGTAAGCAAAGTCGGGATCCTTAAACATTCACCATACCCAAGCTTAAACCCTTAATTCGAGTAGGGTTTCTTGAGATCTTGTAAATCCCCTTTGAAATGATGAATCTAAGGTTTAATAGATGATTTATGTGTTGATCTTGAAGGATTTGAAGAGGTATTGACAAGGTGGAAGAAGCATTG
Source organism: Macadamia integrifolia (assembly GCF_013358625.1). Taxonomy (NCBI): domain Eukaryota; kingdom Viridiplantae; phylum Streptophyta; class Magnoliopsida; order Proteales; family Proteaceae; genus Macadamia; species Macadamia integrifolia. The sequence continues at coordinate 26,261 of NW_024868818.1, read as the reverse complement.
TGGGCTTGAAGTGATTTGGAGGGTTTGAAGTTATTCTTGAGCAAAGAAGGTAAGATGGTTTCCCATCACTTGAATCTAACCTAGATCTAGGTTAGAGTCATCCTATAAGACTTGAAAGTGTGAAGAATGGGTTGGGAAAAGCCCCCATTTGAATCCCCAAAGAATGGAGGAAGTAGGGAAGAAACAGCAGTTTTTCCGCCAAGACCGGTGGGTGGAACCGGTGGGCCATCCAGCCTGCCTGTGAGCACCCACCTGAGAGGGCAGAGCCTTCGGGCACAATCGACGGGCCCAACAGGTGGGCCACCCTACCCGTCGGTCTTAGCAGGGCCCGCTGGCCCAACCAACGGGCCCCTACCCGCCGGTCCAAACCGGTGGGTAGGACCGGTGGGCCAGACAACCCACCTGTCTAACCCACCTGTGTGGCCCCAAAGGTGATTCTTACGTCCGATTGGACCCAAATCGGACGTGCGACCTTCTTTTAAAGTTCTAAACATGATTTTGTCATCGGATCTCATTAATTTTGATCCTAAAATGGTGAAGTGCTAACCCCGCTCAATTATGTTAGGTTCACCAAATCCTACCCGTTTCGCACCGGATCTTACCCGTACCGAATGGGAATCCTTATACGCTCTAGGTAAGTGGGGAAAGGACATTTGGCCTTGTTTCAAGGCATTGTTTGGCATTCATTTAATTATATATAGTCTAGTCATGCCATCATGAATATGCTATGTAGATTAGTCATTCCTCACATTGTTATGCATGTGTGCTATGCTTACTTTCTAAATGCCAATTGAATGAGATGTTTATATGTTGAATGTAGACATCATTGTGCATGATGCATTGGTAGACTAGATGCCGTAGTCGGCTTGGAAACGAGTGCATTGGTGGCCCGTGGTATAGGACGCGGTGGTACTATGCAATCGTACTATTGTCATATAGGAGTATGCGGTATTAGGATTTTCACCGTCCCGTGCTACGACCCTTCCCAACAGGGGTTAAGGTGTTGGGTTATCATTTGGGGGGAAGCAGTGGTCGCGGTTGTCGGGTCACTGTGGCGGTTAGACATAACGCCCGACGTGTCATTAGGACAGTCGGCAACCCTGATGGTACATTCAAGAGGGCCAATCGTACTGCTTTTAAATTGCTGGAGTCAGCACCTTTAATTTTAGTCATTTACATTTCTGTTGAGAGCCGGTGGATGGCATTGTCTTTAATTTTCTGAGTACTCACGGTGGGCCTTCTCCGACAGCCCTATGGGCGTATCGCGGGATGGAGTTCGCGGCTCATACCCAGAGTATACGCGCACTGTGGCTGTAGTAGCACTAAAACCGAAGACTTAGTAATGTTGCTTAGGTGAATGTGATTTAAAATGTATTGCATGGCATGTAGTGCATATGATTGTGCTTTGATGTGTGGACTGCTGTGTGGTCCATCTTACCACTTACTGAGCTAGTAAGCTCATCCCACGGGTACCCCCTTTTTAGATGATTTTTCAGGTCATACATCTGAGGAGTATGGGGTGGGTCCCACAGTTGAGTTTCCTGAAGAGGACTGGTGGACCCCTAAGGAGTTTGAGCACGGCACTGATTGCTCATGTGAGAGTTGTGCTACAGGACCGCAGTTCTGAGGCCGTGCTGAGCTCCACTTTTGAGGCCGAGCTGAGCTCTACCATGTGATGCCGAGTTGGGCTCAACCCTTGATGCCGAGCTGAGCTCTAGCCTTTGATACCGAGCCGAGCTGTGTACTTTGATTATTTTGATGATTTCCTTTACATACTTGATATATGAATTGTACTTTTATTGTGTAAATATCATGCCTTCGGGCCCACATGTATATAATTATTGTATCACAATTTGGGTATCAAGTATTATGGGATTATTCACAGGTAAAACTTAGTCTTCCGCTGATATGATGAGCTTATATTAGTTGTGTGTATGCTGTGGTGGAATACAGTATCTGATGATCCGGCTGGTTTGGGTTAACCGATGTTAACCCGGTCACTGGCTCGGTTCTGTGAGAACGGGGTGTGACAACGGTGGTATCAGAGCGTGATGCTCTGCTCCACTCACAGCATACCATTAGAATCTCGTAGACTCTATAATAGGGAAATGGGGTTGGGTTAATGTAAAAGCTTTAAGGAGTTAAAAGCCAAAGAAAGAAAGTATAAAAAGAGTTGCATTTAGGGATTGCATTCATGGCATACGTGAGTGTAGATAGAAGGTAATTAAGTTGGTGATATAACCAATTGCGTACTAGTTTGACGAAATTTCGGCAGCATAACGGCGTAAAATGGGATTTCCAAAAATTTTACACACAACACCTGATAAACGACATATTCAATACGACAAAGATAAAAAGTAACAAGAACCATCACAACCAAACTACACAAGAACTCAACAAATAAATGCACCACAGAGAAAAATCACTATCAAAAGATATTATTCCATAAATGAGTCCAGTTACAGTACAAATACAAGGAATGATAAGAAATGAAATATACAACAAGGTCTACAAAAAGGGAAAATAGATAAACAGCTGGTGTGGGCGAGCTAAGCCCTCACTGGTCATCGTCGTCATCATCGATGATCACCACGTTCGTCAGAGGCCTAGAGTTGACGTCGAGGCGGTGGTCGTAATAGTCAAACCTCGCGTTCACCAGCCATACCGCCCTCCGTAGTTGGCCAAAGTCGGCGGACATGGCATTAGCCGTGGTGCTCAAGTCCTGGCCCAGCTGGAGAAAGGAGTTCTCCAAAGTAGCCTGCCTCTCTAGGATGCATTCCTCCCTGGAGGCACTCTCGTCCAGCCGTCTCAATAACTAAACTTGGCCATCCTACAAGGCCCGCATAGTGGACATCATGCCCTCGAAATCGTACGCACCACCCTCAGGTGGTGGGGCTCTATGCGGTGAGGCTGCAGCTCTGGAGGAACTAGGATCGGGGTCTCTTGACTCCTGAGGTATGTCACCACCCACCAGATCATTCCCCTCATCCTGAGGAATGTAGTCCTCATCCTCCTCGCTGGACTCCTCCTCCTCCCTGTGGACATCCTCCATAGGGGCAGCCCTCCTACCCCTACCTCTCTGAGCTCCTGCTCTCTGAGGTGTATCCATGAGGGTATGGAGACCCATCCTCAGGAGGTTACTCTTGTCGAACCTATCAGCTGGAGTCTTCCCCTCCTCGCCGCTCAGGTCCACCCCGAAGAACTCGAAGATCCTAGTGAGGATCCTACCATAGGGGAATCCTCCATCCTCAGGGTGGGAAGTGTGGTGCTCCATTGTCCTGAGAATGATGTACGGGAGGCATAAGTGATCGACACCTCCCTCTGCGGCCATGTAGATGCAGAACGCGATGAAAGCCGCCATGAAACCCACCTGGTTCCGATGACCTCCTCTGGGGAGCAGGTTGAACTGGACCAATCGGGTAAATAAGCGAACCTCGGGGTAGAAGGACATCTCGGACTTCGGACGGGTGCTGCTGCCGCAGATAGTCTCGTAGATGAAGTCCGGCGTCTCCAAGCTCATGAATGGTCCCAGAGGCTTACTCTTGGGAGGACTGTAGTATCAGTGTCCAGCTGCTGATATGCCCAGGATGCTGGCCAAGGTACCCATCGTCAGTTGGATGTCGACCCCCTTCACCAAGCTGCCTATGGTGAACTCCCCGTATGGATAAGACACCTCCAAGTTGCAGTAGAACCGATGGATTAACTGCTTATAGCATGGTCGGTCTACATGGAGGATAGACTCCCAGCCCAGTGCTGAGAACCTCTCCTGAAGCCGAGCCTTGTGGAAGTCGTCGACTACCACGGTCTTCTCCATCATCACCGACCTCTTCAGGAAGATTGGCCAGTTGGCTGCTGCCTCTGCACTAAGGAAGAGCTCCTCATCATAGTCTGTAGGGTCAGACCGGGCAGGTCCGGGTCTCCCTGTGTGGGGAGCTGAAGAGCTGGTTTCTGCCCTCTTCTGCTTAGAAGTGGTAGTCTTACGTCAAACTCCAGAGGAAGAGGGTCCCTTGCCGGTGCGAGATGACATCCTGGCAAGAAGAAAAGAAAGCAGAGTGAGTAAGGAAAAGGAAATGACAACAGAAAAAGGGGAAACCCAAAACCCAAATTCTCGCAAAATGGAAACGGCGACAAGCTAGAAATGATAGGGAGCTAATGAATATGATGCACGGTAGGTGACAAAGCAGAGATACATGATAAAACAGCAAAATGACAGCAAAGAGTATATTTAACATAAGGGGATTCGATTCCAATGCACAAATTCGAACACAATGGAGTACAACTTGAAACCATAGGTCTAAGACGAAATGCATTGGTAGCGGGATCGTGGAAGTACAAAAACATACCCAAATAGACTATGGAGGTCCACAGATGCAAGTATGTGATGAAAACCAAGGAAACCAATACAAAAGAGGGGTTTTTCATGGGAATACATGGGGATTCCAAGCATAATGGACAATTCATGAAATCTATAGCATGTTAAGCACAAATCAAGTGAAATGCATCACAAAGGAATCATCAATTGGAGAAAAGGAGCGAGAATTGAAGAAATCCCCAATTTTGGAAACCTAGGGCACGATTTGGGGTTTTTCTCCAAATGAAGAGATAAAATCCTAATAAACTACAAACGACCACAGTAGAAACATCACAATCACATGGCAATACTATTCTATGGATAAAAATATGGAAAGAAAGCCTAGATTAAAGCCTACACACGGATTTACCCCCCCAAGTGAAAATTCTGGGAAAGAGGAGAAGGAAAACTTACTTGAAGGAGGGAGAGTTGAATCTTCTCAACAGCGTCGAGTTGATGAGTGGAGTCGTGAGTAGAAGACCCGAGGAGACCTCCAAGATCACCCAAGGAAGAGAGGGAGAGAGAGAAAGGAGTTGGGGAAGAGACAAGACAGAACAGGGTCTATAGGGCCCTGTTCGTGTTTTTACTCGGGCAGGACCGGTGGGCCCGACCGGCGGGCCCCTACCCACCGGTGCCACCCATCGGTTTGAGGTACTGGGACCGACGGGCTCGACCGACAGGCCCCTACCCACCGGTGCAGCCTACCGGTTGTGAAAATTTGGAAAAATTTGAAATTTTTTTTCTCTCCTCCTAGCATGATTATATTGGTTCTTATTATTGATATTATTCCTATATTAATGTGTTATGGCCAAGTGGAACCATTGACACACCTGTTGGGGCATTGGCCTTGTATCTTGGAATTAAGTTGCGGTAAATTGCAGGCTATCATACACTACAACACCTCATGTGATGGCATAAAATTGTATGCCGAAATCAATTCTACGGTGTTTAACCAATATGGTGTGTGATATGTTCCAGGTACAGGGATATGATGGTACGTACTAGATCCGGTAGTAATGCCCAAGGTACCTCGCGGGGTCCTCGTCCGATCGGTCGACCACAAAATCCCAGGAGGTCCTGCTCTGTGGGGTAAACCTCACCTCCACTACCTCCAGAGACCCTTGGTCAGGGTGGGGCACATGGGGACCCACCTATGACTACACTCCCGGACCCTCCACCGGTCATTACACCGGGAGATGTGGCTACCATAATTCAACAATCACAACAGGCTTTTCAGCAACAAATGCTTTAACAACAACAAGCATTTATGACTGCTATTCAGCAACAGTTGGACTTTTCTCAACCGGGTCAGCCTCCCTGGGTACTCACTCCATAGGACCCACCTGTAGGGTCGGGAACGGGACCACAAGGGGGAGGTACACCTCCAATTCCACCATTCAATATTCCTCAGTATGGGATGCCTCCTCCATACTCCTACTATCCTGCTTATGCTCCTAACTTCCCAGCGACGAATAATACGTCAAGGGTAGTGGAGTCATTCAAGAGGAACTTACCACCTGTATTCTCTAAGGTGGGGAGTGATCCTCTGGAACCGGACCAATGGATCCAGGAACTAGAGAAAATATTTGAGGTGCTTGAGTGCACGGATGCACAGAAACTCATTTGTGCTGGGTTGCAACTTAAAAAGGAGGCAAATTCTTGGTGGCAAGCCTCCAAGCCCATATTGTTGGCTGCCCATCCAGAACCCACTTAGGAGCAGTTCAAGGAGTTGTTCTTGGACAACCACTATCCTCGCAGCTTCAGAGACCGTAAGGAGACTGAGTTCATGGCCTTAACTCAAGGAGGTAAGACTGTCCTTGAGTACCAACAACAATTCGAGAGTTTGTTCCATTTTACCCCAAGGCATATGAGGACAGCTGAAGAGAAGGCAGCAAGGTTCCTAAAAGGCCTAAAAGCATCTATTGGGTCTGTACTTGAGGTCTTGGATTTGACCGAATATGGCCAGATTGTGCACAAGGCCAAGACCATGGAGGATAAGCAAAAGAGAGAACAGTCCCTCACCCCTGGACTGTGGAAGAGAACAAACCCATTTCTGGATATGGGAAACTCCTCCAAAGCATACCGCGGATCGTACAGTTCTGGGCCTATGTATAGGCAGCCCTATAAGCCATCTGGCTACCCTCCTAGACCGGTTGGTGGTTCGGGTTCCACCTCTTTTCGCCCGAACACTGGTGCGGCACCTACAGCTCCAAGGCCACCTCGACCTCCATCTATAACGGGTCAAGTGCAGAGGGGCCCGGCCCCAGTTCCGACGTCTCAGATTCGTTGCTTCAACTGCCATTCTTATGGGCATTATGCAAAGGACTGTCGGGCCAGACCAGCCTTACCCTCTAGTCAGCCCTCTGCGTACCGACCTACCTTAGCTTGGGGGAATCAACCGCAGGGAATGATGTATGCTCTCTCAGCTGAGGAAGCTGAGGCCAGTACAGAAATAGTGGCAGGTACATTTTAAATTAAGAAATTTATTATGATTAATATTGATGACCTGCTGAAATTATATGCATTGTTACACTAGGTATCCTACCCATATCAGGTATACCAGCCTATGTTTTATTCGATTCAGGAGCTACACATTCATTTGCATCTAAGAGATTTGTAGAGAAACTTGGGATGTTACCCAGGATCCTAGACCATGGAATGATTGTTAGTATGCCTACTGGTAAAGTTACACAGTTGAAGGAAGTGTATGGGCCGTGCCCGGTGGAGATTAGTGGGAAGAAGTTTGAAGCACAACTCATCAAGTTCAATATGCAGAATTTTGATGTTATACTGGGTATGGATTGGTTGTCAGCTCATCGAGCTAATGTGATGTGTGCTGAAAAGCTGATTAGAGTGACAGATGACGAAGGGAAAGAGTGGGTATACCGAGCAGATACAATGAAAAGGGTGAGGAAGGTCCTTGTCTTTGCTCTTCAAGCGATAAAGTTGCTAGAAAGTGGATGTCAGGGTTACTTAGCATCGGTACTTGATGTTGAAGCAAGGATTACACCTCTAGAAGAGGTAAAGGTGGTTAAAGAGTTTCCCGATGTTTTCCCAGATGATCTGATGCATTTACCACCTGATAGAGAGTTGGAGTTTGCCATAGATTTGACTCCTGGAGCAGCTCCAGTATCTAAGGCTCCATACAGGATGGCACCAGCTGAATTGAAGGAGTTGCAGATGCAGTTGCAGGAACTATTGGAAAAGGGGTTTATTCGCCCAAGTGTTTCACCTTGGGGTGCCCCAGTGTTGTTTGTCAAGAAGAAAGATGGCAGTTTGCGTATGTGCATAGATTACCGGGTGTTGAATAAGCTAACCATTAAGAACCGGTATCCATTGCCAGGCATTGATGACCTATTTGACCAGTTGTAGGGAGCCAGAGTATTTTCAAAGATAGACCTTCGGTCCAGCTATTATCAGCTCAAGATAAAGAGCAGTGATATACCCAAAATAGCATTTAGGACTCGATACGGTCACTATGAGTTCCTAGTGTTATCTTTTGGGTTAACCAATGCACCGACAGCATTCATGGATCTAATGAATCGAGTATTTCAGGATGTGCTCGATAAATGGGTAATTGTTTTTATTGACGACATCTTGATCTACTCCAAGACCGAAGAGGAGCACACTCAACACTTGAGAATGGTGTTACAGAGGTTGAGAGAACAATAGTTGTTTGCCAAGTATAGTAAGTGTGAATTCTGGCTTGAACAAGTTGGATTCCTAGGGCACGTAGTGTCTAAAGCCGGAATCGAAGTAGATCCTGATAAGGTAAAAGCAGTAGTGGAATGGGAAAGCCCCAAGAATGTCATTGAAATTAGAAGCTTCTTGGGTTTGGCTGGATACTACCGACGTTTTATTGAGAATTTCGCCCGAATCTCAGCACCAATGACTAAGTTGACTAAAAAGGGTGTGAGATTCGACTGGCAGAGGAATGTGAGAAGAGCTTCCAGAAATTGAAAGATAGGTTGGTGATGGCCCCCGTGCTGACTATTCCTGAAGACACAGGGGGAATGACAGTCTATACCGATGCTTCCAAAGTTGGTTTGGGTTGTGTTCTTATGCAATGCGGTAAGGTAATAGCGTATGCATCCCGGAAACTAAAGGAGTATGAGAAGAATTACCCCACTCATGACTTGGAACTAGCTGCAGTCATTTTTTCCCTTAAGATCTGGTGACATTATTTGTATAGGGAGAAGTGTGAGATATACAGTGATCACAAAAGCCTGAAGTACTTCTTCACCCAGAAGGATCTGAACATGAGACAGAGGAGATGGCTTGAACTCATGAAGGATTATGACTGCGACATTCAGTATCATCCCGGTAAGGCAAATGTAGTGGCAGATGCATTGAGTCAGAAGACACAGACGGTGTCGCTCTCATACTTAGCAGTCAGCCCACCACTCGTGCAAGAGGCGATGCTAATGGATGAAACCCTCTTATATGAAGGGGCAACCTCAAAGCTTGAACCTCAACCAGAAAACCTTAAATGGTTGACTGTATCCTTGATGGCTCTACAGGTGCATCCAGCAATTAGGCAAGAGGTAATAATGAAGCAACCTTTGGATCCTAAATTGCAGCGGATCAGAGTTAAGGTTCAAGATCAAACAATGAACGACCCAGATTTTGCTTTAGCCAGCGATGGGGCATTGTTGTTTCGAGGCAGATTGTGTGTACCCGATGATTTGGATATATAAGACAAGATAGTGTGGGAAGCACATAGCTTCGAGTACTCACTCCACCCAGGAAGTACAAAGATGTATAAAGACCTCAAACAAAATTACTGATGGCCAAGCATGAAAATCACAATAGCCCTATATCTGGCGACTTGTCTTACATGCCAAAAAGTAAAAGCTAAGAGGCATCGACCTTATGGTACTCTTCAACCACTCCCAGTACCAGACTGGAAATGGGATAGGATTACAATGGACTTTGTCACCGGACTACCATATACACCTAAGGGGATGGGGGCGATATGGGTGATCGTTGATCGGTTTACTAAGACTGCTCATTTCATTCCCATCAAGACCAAGTTCTCCATGGCCAAACTAGCACAACTTTACATGGACAACATAGTGCGCTTACATGGAGAGCCAGTGAGCATTGTTTCAGATAGGGACCCAAGGTTCACTTCCAGATTTTGGAAAAGCTTACAGCGTGCCTTGGGATCACCATTGAATTTGAGTACTGCTTTTCACCCACAGACGGATGGTCAGTTGGAGCGAACCATACAGATATTAGAGGACATGCTCAGGGCATGTACAATGGAGATGAGTGGCAGTTGGGAAGAATATATACCTCTTATGGAGTTTGCATATAACAACAGTTACCAAGCTACAATTGGGATGGCTCCGTATGAGGCGTTATATGGCAGAAAGTGCAGAACTCCTTTGTATTGGGATGAGGTAGGTGAACGTCGAATGTTAGGACCTGAGATGATATAGATGACTTGTGACAAAGTCAACGTTATTAGAGAACGGATTAAAGTAGCTCAATCCCGACAAAAGAGCTATGCGGACACCCACAGAAAAGACATTGAATTTCGGCCAGGAGAAAAGGTATTTCTCAAGATCTCTCCTACTAAAGGGTTGCAAAGGTTTCACAGAAAGGGGAAGTTGAGCCCAAGATACATTGGACCATTTGAGATCTTATCCCGGGTTGGCTCAGTAGCCTACATGCTTACTCTGCCACCTTCACTTGGGGATGTTCACAATGTATTCCATGTATCCATGCTGGAGAGATACGTGCATGATCCATCTCATGTACTACCCGTAGAACCAGAGTATCTAGAAGCTGATATGACCTATACAGAACAGCCAGCTGAAATTTTGGACCGAAAGGTGAAAACCCTTCGCAACCGCTCCATTTCCTATGTAAAGGTACGATGGGTGGATCATTCACTTGAAGAAGCATCTTGGGAGGTAGAGGATGAAATGCAAGCCAAGTACCCTCATCTTTTTGATCAACCAGGTACGTAATTTCGAGGATGAAATTTTTCAGAAGGGGCGGTAATGTAATACCCTACTTCTTAAACCCGGTTTGATTACACGGTTGACCCGATTTAACCATGCAGGAACCGAGCCAGAGGGAGTTAGAGCGGGTTCCTTATGGGCTATGATGGCAAGGGTGACCTTAAACACTGGCTGGCCCGACAAGTCCGAGCCCGTGCCAGAAGAGACGGGAGTGCCCAAGCCGTGTACATGCACCTACCATAAGTCCATGTATGGATAAAGCAGTTATAGTCGTATTTTAAGGTATATACGTATACTACCTCATACGCTAGGGTGGGGTTCGCGCCAGGCCCGAACTCTGTCAAAATCCCAAGTTTTGACCCTCAGGTGGGCGGACAGGTGGGTGCACCCACCCACCTGAGTGACCCATCCATGTGCACTATTCAGTTATTTAGGAAGTATATATATAGCATTTAGGATTTTCTTTTCTTTTCATTTATAACACCCGTACGTTGGTGAGGATAGTAAAGAGGAGAGAGAAAAAGAAAGGGAAGAAGAAGGGAAGAGAAGGAAGAGGAGGAAGAGGAGGATTACAGTGGCACCGAAGCTTGGTCTTCCCATTCTGGCGCCGGAAGAGTGATCTTCAACTCTAGATCTACATTTGGAGGTAAGCAAAGTCGGGTTCCTTAAACATTCCCCATACCCAAGCTTAAACCCTTGATTCGAGTAGGGTTTCTTGAGATCTTGTAAATCCCCTTTGAAATGATGAATCTAAGGTTTAATAGATGACTTATGTGTTGATCTTGAAGGATTTGAAGAGGTATTGACAAGGTGGAAGAAGCATTGTGAGTTTGAAGTGATTTGGAGGGTTTGAAGTTATTCTTGAGCAAAGAAGGTAAGATGGTTTCCCATCAGTTGAATCTAACCTGGATCTAGGTTAGAGCCATCCTATAAGACTTGAAAGTGTGACGAATGGATTGGGAAAAGCCCCCATTTGAATCCCCAAAGAATGGAGGAAGTTGGGAAGAAACAGCAGTTTTCCCGCCAAGACCGGTGGGTGGAACCGGTGGGCCATCCAGCCCGCCTGTGAGCACCCATCTAACAGGGCAGAGCCTTCGGGGACAACCGGTGGGTTAAACGGTGGGCCACCCTGCCCGCCGATCTTAGCAGGGCCCCCTGGCCCAACCGGTGGGCCCCTACCCACCGGTCCAAACCGGTGGGTAGGACCGGTGGGCCGGACAGCCCACCTGTCTGACCCACCTGTGTGGCCCCAAAGGTGATTCTTACGTCCGATTGGACCCAAATCGGATGTACGACCTTCTTTTAACGTTCTAAACATGATTCTGTCATTGGATCTCATTAATTTTGATCCTAAAATGGTGAAGTACTAACCTCGCTCAATTATGTTAGGTTCACCAAATCCTACCCGTTTCGCACCGGATCTCACCCATACCGAACGGGAATCCTTGTACACTACAGGTAAGTGGGGAGAGGACTTTTGGCCTTGTTTCAAGGCATTGTTTGGCATTCATTTAATTATATCTAGTCTAGTCATGCCATCATGAATATGCTATGTAGATTAGTCATTCCTCACATTATTATGCATGTCTGCCATGCTTACTTTCTAAATGCCAATTGAATGAGATGTTTATATGTTGAATGTGGACATCATTGTGCATGATGCATTGATAGACTAGATTCCATAGTCGGCTTGGAAACGAGTACATTGGTGGCTCGTGGTATGGGACGCGGTGGCACTATGCAATCGTACTATTGTCATATAGGAGCATGCGGTTTAGGATTTTCACCATCCCATGCTACGACCCTTCCCAACAGGGGTTAAGGTGTTGGGTTATCATTTGGGGAGAAGCAGTGGTCGCGGTTGTCGGGTCACTGTGGCGGTTAGATATAATGCCCAGTGGGTCATTAGGACAATCGGTAACCCCGGTGGTACATTCAAGAGGGCCAATCATACTGCTTTTAAATTACTGGAGTCAGCACCTTTAAATTCAGTCATTTACATTTCTGTTGAGAGCCGGTGGATGGCATTGTCTTTACTTTTTTGAGTACTCACGGTGGGCCTTCTCCGACAACCCTATGGGCGTATCGCGGGATGGAGTTCGCGGCTCGTACCCAGAGTATACGTGCACTGTGGCTGTAGTAGCACTAAAACCGAAGACTTAGTAATGTTGCTTAGGTGGATGTGATTTAAAATGTATTGCATGGCATATAGTGCATATGATTGTGTTTTGATGTGTGGACTGCTGTGTGGTCCATCTTACCACCTACTGAGCTAGTGAGCTCATCCCACGGGTACCCCCTTTTTAGATGATTTTGCAGGTCATACATCTGAGGAGCACGGGATGGGTCCCACAGTCGAGTTTCCTGAAGAGGACTGGTGGACCCCTGAGGAGTTAGAGCACGACACTGATTGCTTATGTGAGAGTTGTGCTACGGGACCGCAGTTCTGAGGCCGTGCTGAGCTCCACTTTTGAGGCCGAGCTGAGCTCTACCATGTGATGCCGAGCTGGGCTCAACCCTTGATGCCGAGCTGAGCTCTAGCCTTTGATACCGAGCTGAGCTGTGTACTTTGATTATTTTGATGATTTCCTTTACATACTTGATATATGAATTGTACTTTTATTGTGTAAATATCATGCCTTCGGGCCCACATGTATATAATTATTGTATCACAATTCGGGTATCAAGTATTATGGGATTATTCACAGGTAAAACCTAGTCTTCCGCTGATCTGATGAGCTTTCATTAGTTGTGTGTATGCTGTGGTGGAATATAGTATCAGATGATCCTAGCAGGGTTGGGTTAACCGGAGTTAACCCGGTCACTGGCCCGGTTCAGTGAGAACGGGGAGTGACACTTCCCCTCCTCACTACTCAGGTCCACCCCAAAGAACTCAAAGATCCTGGTGAGGATCCTACCATATAGAAACCCTCCGTCCTCGGGGTGTGAGGTATGGTGCTCCATATTCTTGAGGATGACGTAAGGTAAGCATAAGTGCTCGGCACCTCCCTCTAAGGCCTTATAAATGCAGAAGGCTAAGTAGGCTGCCATGAAGCCTACTTGGTTCCGGTGACCTCCTCTGGGGAGAAAATTGAACTGGACCAAACGGGCAAACACACGAACCTCTGGGTAAAATGACGTCTCAGAATCTGGACACTCCCTGCTACCACAGATGGTCTCGTAGATATGGTCTTGCGTCTCCAAACTCAAGGATGGGCCCACAGGCTTACTCCTTGGAGGACTGTAGAAATGCTGCCCAATTGAAGAGATGTCCAAAATGCTAGCCAGGGTGTCCACAGTCAGGTGAATGTCCACCCCCTTCACCATGCTAGTTATCGCATACTCTCCATACTGATAAGAGACCTCCAAGTTGCAGTAGAATCTACGAATCAGTTGCTCATAGCACGGAAGGTCTATATTGAGGATAGACTGCCAACCCAGTGCGGTGAACCTCTCATGAAGCTGAACCTTGTGGAAGTCGCTGACTACCATGGTCTTCTCCATCATCACAGACCTCTTTAGGAAGGCCTGCCAGTTGGTTGCTGCCTCTGAAATTTGGAAGAGTCCCTCATCGTAATCTGAAGGATCGATAGGGGCCTGTCCTAGTCGCCTTGGGCGAGGGGCTGGGGAACTAGTCCCTACACTCTTCCGTTTGGAAGTGGTGGTCTTACGCCGAGTGGAAGAGGATGCAGGTTCTTTGTCCTAGCAAGAAGACATCCTGGCAAGAAAAGAGGAGAAAGAATGATAAGTAAGGATGACGAATAACAAAGGAAACAAATAGATGGGTGAGCAAGTACAATACATAATGTGGATTATGATAGAAAGAGAAGTGGATAAATCATGGAGAAATGAATAGGAGGAAGCCCCAAAACATGATATCCACTAGCACAGTGCAAAACAGAAATGTAACAAAAGGCATATAAAGCATGGCAAGTGAGGAATGATAGAAAAACCCCAATTCTCAATGTGCAAGTTCAATCTAAGAAACATGAAAAGTCTCACAATAGAGTAAAGCTTGAAGCTTACATGTCTATGAATGAAATGCCATCATTATACAATCTAGAATATGCAAAGACATCTTCTATTATGACATTGAGGTGTAAGGAATCCACAAGTATGAAGTGGTGGAAAGAGAATCAAAGAAACCCAACACAAAAGAGATGGATTTTCACGGAAAAGAGATGGATTTCCATGGAGAGAGATGGGATTTCAAGCATACACGACTTTCCATGATCTCTCCAACATTTTAAGTGCAAACAAGGAAACTCATTTGAGTCGTTAGTTGGGGAGAAAAGGGTAGAGATAGAAGAAAGCCCCAAATTAGAGAAATTAGGGCACGGTTGGGTTTTCTCTCATAAATTGAGAAGTACAGCCTAAAACTAGAAATAAATCACAAAGAAAACATCACATTCTCATGGAATCATTGTTCTATGGAAAGAAACACGAAAAAAAATCAAGATTGAGGACTACACATGGATTCTACCCCCAAAGTACACGTTCTAAGAAGAAAAAGGGGGAAGAGACTTACTTGAGAGTAGAGGAGTTGAATCTTCCCAAAATCCGCAGGATCGTTGAGTGAGATCGCTAGTGGAAGAGACAAGGAACTCTCAAAAATCGCCTGAGAGAGAGAGGGGGGAAGAAATGGGAGAAAAACATATGAAACAGGGCTTAAAAGCCCTGTTAATGTTCTGCCTCGGGTCAGACCGGCGGGCCGACCTGAGCTGCCCGTCGGTTGGGATAAAACTTGAAAAAAAAAAAGAGGGTGTATGGCTAGCACCATATTGTCGAGTGGGACCATCGTACTACTTGTTGAAGCACTAGCACTGTATTTTCGGGATTAAGCTATGGCTAGTTGCAAAACATCATACACTATAATACCTTGTGTGTTGGCATATAATTATGTGCCGATATAAATTCTAGGGTGCTTCACCAATGTTGTGTATAGTATGTTCCAGGTGCAAGGATACGATGGTACGTACAAGATCCGATAGCAATGCACGAGGTACCTCGCGTGGTCCTCGTCCGGTCGGTCGACCACCGAATCCTAGAAGGTCCCGCTCTGTGGGGCAAACCCCACTCCCACAACCTCTAGAAACCTTTGGTCAGGGTGTGGCACAAGGGGACCCACCTATGACTACACTTCCGGACCCTGCACCGGTCATCACTCCGAGTGATGTTGCTAGCATAATTCAACAGTCACAACAGGCTTTCCAGCAATAAATGCTTCAGCAGCAGCAAGCATTTATGGCTGCTATACAGCAACAGTTAGACCTTTCTCAAACATGTCAACCTCCCCAGATACTTATTCCACAGGACCCACCTGTAGGGTCTGATACAGGGCCACAAGTGGGAGGTACACCTCCAATTCTGCCCTTCAGCGTTCCTCCGTATGTGGTGCCCCCTCTATACCCTTACTATCTGATGTATGCACCCAATTACCCGTCGACGAATAATACGTCAAGGGTAGTGGAGTCATTCAAGAGGAACTTACCACCTGTATTCTCTAAGGTAAGAAGTGATCCTCTAGAGCCGGACCAGTGGATCCAAGAGCTGGAGAAGATATTTGAGGTGATTGAGTGCACTGAGGCATAGAAAATTTTATGTGTAGGGCTGCAACTCAAGAAGGAGGCCAACTCTTGGTGGCAAGCCTCTAAGCCCATATTGTTGGCCGCACATCCAGAACCCACCTGGGAACAATTCAAGGAGTTGTTCTTGGCCAATCATTACCCACGTAGCTTCAGAGACCGTAAAGAGACGGAATTTATGGCCTTTACTCAAGGGAGTAAGACTATCCTTGAGTATCAGCAGCAGTTTGAAAGCTTGTTCCATTTTGCCCCTAGGCATATGAGGACAGCTGAAGAAAAGGCTACAAGATTTCTGAAGGGCTTAAAGGCATCCATTGGGTCAGTACTTGAGGTCCTAGATTTGACAGACTATGGCCAGATTGTGCAGAAAGCTAAGACCATGGAAGATAAGCATAAGGGAGAACAATCCCTCACACCTGGATTGTGGAAGAGAACAAACCCATTTTCCAACATGGGCAACTCCTCCAAGGTATATCGTGGGTCGTATAGTTCTGGGCCTACATATAAACAGCCTTATAGGCCATTTGGCTACCCTCCTCGATCAGTCGGTGGTTCGGGCTCCACATCTTTTCGCCCAAACACTAGTACGATGCCTATAGTCCCAAGGCCACCCCGACCTCCATCTACAGCGGGTCAAGTGCAGAGGGGCCCCGCCCCAGTTTCGGCATCACAGATCCGTTGCTTTAATTGCCATTCCTATGGGCACTATACTAAAGACTGTCGGGTAAGATCAGCCTTACCCTCCAGTCAGCCCTCTGCATACCGACCTCCCTTAACTCGGGGGAATCAACCGCAGGGAAGGATGTATGCCCCATCAGCTGAGGAAGCTGAGGCCAGCACGGAAGTGGTAGCATGTACATTTTAAATTTAAGAATTCCCTCATGTTAAATATTGATGACCTGCTGTACTTATATGCATTGTTACACTAGGTGTCCTACCTATATCGGGCATACCAGCCTATGTCTTATTTGATTCAGGAGCTACATATTCATTCATATCTAAGAGATTTGCTGAGAAACTGGGTATGTCACCCAGGACACTAGATCATGGGATGATTGTTAGTATACCTGCTGGTAAAGTTACACAGTTGAAGGAGGTGTATGGGCCGTGCCTAGTGGAAATCAATGGGAAGAAATTGGATGCACAACTCATTAAATTCAATACGCAGAATTTTAATGTTATACTGGGCATAGATTGGTTATCGGCCCATCGAGCTAATGTGATGTGTGCTGAAAAATTAATTAGGGTGACAGATGATGAAGGAAAAGAATTGGTATACCAAGCAGATAAAATGAAACGGGCGAGAAAGGTCCTTGTCTCCACCCTTCAAGCGATAAAGTTGTTGGAAAGTGGATGTCAGGGTTACTTAGCATCGGTACTTGATGTTGATGCAAGGGTTACACCTCTAGAAGAGGTAAAGGTGGTTAAAGAATTTCCCGACGTCTTTCCAGATGATCTGATGCATTTACTGCCTGATAGAGAGTTAGAGTTTGCCATAGACTTGATTCCTGGAGTAGCTCCAGTGTCTAAAGCTCCATACAGGGTGACACCAGCCGAATTGAAGGAGTTGCAGATGCAGTTGCAAGAATTGTTGGAGAAGGGGTTTATTTGCCCAAGTGTTTCACCTTGGGGTGCCCCAGTATTGTTTGTCAAGAAGAAGGATGGCAGCTTGCGTATGTGCATTGATTACCGGAATTGAATAAGCTAACCATTAAGAACCGATACCCATTGCCACGCATTGATGATTTGTTTGACCAACTGCAGGGTGCAAGGGTATTTTCAAAGATAGACCTTAGATCAGACTATTATCAGCTCAAGATAAAGAGCGACGACATACCCAAGACAGCATTCAGGACTCGGTATGGTCACTATGAGTTCCTAGTGTTACCTTTTGGGTTAACCAATGCACCGGCAGCATTCATGGATTTAATGAATCGAGTATTTCATGATGTCCTCGACAAATGGGTAATTATTTTATTAATGACATCTTGATCTACTCTAAGACAGAAGAGGAGCACACTCAACACTTGAGAATGATGTTACAGAGGTTGAGAGAACAACAATTGTTTGCCAAATACAGTAAATGTGAATTTTGGCTTGAACAAGTTGGATTCCTAGGACACGTAGTGTCTAAGGCCGGAATCGAGGTGGATCCTGACAAGGTGAAAGCAGTAGTAGAGTGGGAAAGCCCTAAGAACATTACTGAAATTAGAAGTTTCTTGGGTTTGGCTGGATACTACCGGCGCTTTATTGAGAATTTTGCTCGGATCTTAGCACCAATAACTAAGTTAACCAAAAAGGGTGTGAAATTTGACTGGGTAGAGGAATGTGAGACGAGTTTTCAGGAGTTGAAGAAGAGGTTGATGTTGGCCCCTATGTTGAGCATCCCTGAAGACACAAGTGGAATGACAATCTACACTGACGCTTTCAAGGTTGGTTTGGGTTGTGTTCTCATACAATGCGGTAAGGTGATAGCGTATGCTTCCCGACAACTAAAGGAATATGAGAAGAACTACCCCACTCATGACTTGGAACTAGCCGCAGTCATTTTTGCCCTAAAGATTTAGTGACATTATTTGTATGGGGAGAAGTGCGAGATATACAGTGACCACCAGAGCCTTAAGTATTTTTTCACCCAAAGAGATTTGAACATGAGGCAGAGGAGATGGCTCGAACTCATGAAGGATTATGACTGTGACATTCTGTATCATCCTGGCAAGGCTAATGTAGTGGTAGATGCGTTGAGTCAGAAAGCACAGACTGTATCACTCTCACACTTAGCAGTCAGCCCACCACTCGTACAAGAGGCGACGCTAATGGATGAAATCCTCTTATATAAAGGAGCAACCTTAGAGCTTGAACATCAACTAGAAAACCTTAAATGGTTGACTGTATCACTGATGGCTCTACAGGTGCATCTGACTATTAGGTAAGAGGTGATAACGAAACAATCTTTGGATCCCGAATTGCAGCAGATCAGAGTTAAGGTTCAGGATCAAATAATGAACGACCCTGATTTTGTTTTAGCCAGCGATGGGGCATTATTATTTTGAGGCAGATTGTGTGTACCCGATGATTTGGATATACAAGACAAGATAGTGCAGGAAGCACATAGCTCCAAGTACTCACTCCACCCAGGAAGTACAAAGATGTATAAAGACCTCAAACAAAATTACTGGTGGCCAAGCATGAAAATCACAATAGCCCTATATGTGGCGACTTGTCTTACATGCCAAAAAGTAAAAGCTGAGAGGCATCGACTTTATGGTACTCTTCAACCACTCCCAGTATCAGACTGGAAATGGGATATGATTACAATGGACTTTATCACCGGACTACCATGTACACCTAAGGGGATGGAAGCGATATGGGTGATCGTTGATCGGCTTACTAAGACTGCTCATTTCATTCTCATCAAGACCAAGTTCTCTATGGCCAAATTAGCACAACTTTATATGGATAACATAGTGCGCTTGCATGGAGTGCCGGTGAGCATTGTATCAGATAGGGACCCAAGGTTCACTTCTAGATTTTAGAAAAGCTTCCAGCATGCCTTGGGATCACAATTGAATTTGAGTACTGCTTTCCACCCACAGACTGATGGTCAGTCAGTGCGAACCATACAGATATTAGAAGACATGCTCAGGGCAGGTGCAATGGAAATGTGTGGTAGTTGGGAAGAATATATACCCCTTATGGAGTTTACCTATAACAACAGTTACCAAGCTACAACTGGGATGGCTCCGTATGAGGCATTATATGGTAGGAAGTGCAGAACTCCTCTGTATTGGAATGAGGTAGGCGAACGCTGAATGTTAGGACTTGAAATGATACAGATGACTTGTGACAAGGTCGATGTTATTCGAGAATGGATTAAAGCAGCTTAGTCTTGTCAAAAGAGCTATGCAGACAACCGCAGGAAAGACATTGAATTTTAGCCAGGAGAAAAGGTGTTTCTCAAGATCTCTCCTACTAAAGGGTTGCAAAGATTTCATAGAAAGGGGAAGTTGAGCCCGAGATACATTGGCCCATTTGAGATCTTAGCTCAGGTTGGCTCAGTAGCCTACATGTTTGCTCTGCCACCTTCACTCGGGAATGTTCATAACGTATTTCATGTATCCATGCTGAAGCGATACGTTCATGATCCATCTCATGTATTACCCGTGGAACCAGAATATCTAGAAGCTAATATGACCTATACAGAGCAGCCAGCTAAAATCTTGGACCGAAAGGTGAAAACCCTTCGCAACTGCTCCATTTCCTTTGTAAAGGTGCGATGGGCTAATCACTCACTTGAAGAAGCATCTTGGGAGAAAGAGGATGAAATCCAAGCTAAGTACCCTCATCTTTTCGAACAACCAGGTACGCCAATTTCGGGGATGAAATTTTCAGAAGGGGGGGTAAATGTGATACCCTACTTTTTAAACCCGGTCTAATTACACGGTTGACCCAGTTTAACCATGTAGGACCTGAACCGGAGAGGGTTAAGGTGGATTCCTTATGGACCATAATGGCAAGGGTGACCTTGAACACCGGTTGGCCAGACAAGTCCGAGTCAGTGCCAGAGGAGACGGGTGTACCCAAGCCGTGTACATACACATATCATAAGGCCATGTATGGATAAAGCTAGTATGTAGCCATATCCTAAAGCGCATACGTATAATATACCTTATGCCGAGAGTGAGATTCATGCCGAGAGTCGAATTCCACCAAAATCCCACTTGTTGGCCAATTTTCGGCCCTCAGGTGGGCGGTCACAGGTGGGCGCATCCGCCCACCTGAGTGACCCACCCATGTGCCACTAATGATTTTAAGAAAGTACAAATAGCATTATTTGTGTTTTTCAATATCTCATTTATTACACGAAAAGTTGGTGAGAAGATTTATAGGAGAGAGAAGAGAAGGGAGAAAAGAGAACGAAGAAGAAGAAAGGGGAAGGAAGAAGAAGAAGAAATAGATTTAAGCGGCATCAAGGTTTGATCTTCCCATTCCGACGCCAAAAGAATGATCTCCAACACGAGATCTACGTTTAGAGGTGAGCAAAGGCTATGTTCCTTAAACTTTCACCATACCCAAGTAAAACCCTTGATTTGGGTAGAGTTCCTTAAGGTCTTGTAAATCCCCCTTGAGATGATGAATCTAAGGTTTAATAGATGGTCTATGCGTTGATTTTGAAGGATTTGAAGAAGTGTTTATAAGGTTGGAGAAACATTGGTGATTTGAAGTGATTTTGGGGTTTTGAACGAGTTCTTGAACAAAGAAGGTAAGATGGCTTTCCATTCCTTAAATCTAACCTAGAACTAGGTTAGAATAATCTTATAAGACCTTGAATGTGTGGAAAATGGGATTGGAAAAGTCTCATTTGATTCCCTAAAGGTTAGGAAACATTTTCGGGGAAAATGGCAGTTTTTTACCCTCTCAGGTGGGCTGAGACCGGTGGGCCAAATGGCCCGCCTGAGGGCACCCGCCTGAGAGGGCAGGCCCTCGGGGCCAACTGGTGGGCCGACCAGCGGGCCGACCTGCCCATCGGTCAGGACCGGTGGGTCAAGACCGGTGGGCTGTCCTACCCACCCGAGAGGCCCCCAACGTGATTTTTTGTATCCGAATGAACCCAAAAATGGATGTGCGACCTTCTTTTAGAATTCTAAACATGATTTTGTCATCAAATCTTATTAGTTTTGACCCCAAAGTGGTGAAATGCTAACCCCATTCACTTGTGATAGGTTCACCAAAATTTCCGTTTCTCACGCCGGATATCATCCGTACCGGGCATGAGTCTTTGTACACTACAAGTAAGTGGGGAGAGGACGTTTGGCCTTATTTTAAGGCTTGTTTGGCATTCATTTAATTGTATTTAGACTAGCCATGTCATCACACAAATTATGTGTAGCTTAGCCATCCTCATATGATTTGGACATGTGTGTTGTGTTTTACTTTCTCAATGCTAAATGATGATGTGCTTATGTGATGAATGCTGGGATCATTGTGCATGATGCATTATTAGACTAAATGCCATAGTCGGCTTAGAAACGAGTGCATTGGTGGCCCGTGGAATGAGACGCGATGGCACTATGCAATCGTACTATGTCATATAGGAGCATACGGCTTAGGATTATCATCTTCTCGTGCTACGACCCTTCCCAATAGGGGTTGAGGTGTTGGGTTACCATTTAGAGGGAAGCAGTGGTCGCGGTTGTCGGGTTACTGTGGCAGTTAGACATACACCCAGCTGGTCATTAGGACAGTCGGTAACCTCGGTGGTATATTCAAGAGAGCCAATCGTACTACTTTTAAATTGCTGGAGTCAACACCTTTATTTTTTATCATTTACTTTTATGTTGAGAGCCGGTGGTCGGCATGCTTTACTTTTTCGAGTACTCACGGTGGGCCTTCTCCGACAGCCCTATGGGCGTATCGCAGGATGGAGTTCACAGCTCGTACCCGGAGTATACGCGCACTGTGGTTATAGTAGCACTAAACCAAAGACTTAGTAATGTTGTTTAGGTGGATGTGATGAAAAATGAATTGCAAAGTATATAGTGCATATGGTTGTGATTGTCGTGTGGACTGTTGTGTGGTCCTCCTTTTCACTTTACTGAGCTAGTGAGCTCATCCCACGTGTACACCTCTTTTAGATGATTTTACAGGTCACCAACCTGGGGATCAAGGGTCGGGCCCCATAGTTGAATTCCCCGAAGAGGATTGGTGGGTCCCCGAGGACTATGAGCACGACACGGATTACACGTGTGAGGGCTGTGCTATGGGACCACAGCAGTGACTCCATATAAGGTTACTTTTTTATTCTTTTGATGATCCCTTTTGTGTACTTGATACGTGAATTGTTATTCTTTTTTGTGTAAATATCATGTCTGCGGGCCCACATGTATTTATCTATGTACTACAATTTGGGTATCAAGTATATTGGGGATATTTACAGGTAAATTAAGTCTTTCGCTGAACTGTTGAACATTATCTTAGTTGTGTGTATGATGTGGTTGGATACTGTATCAGATGATCCTGTCAGGTTTGGGTTAACCAGAGTTAACCCTGTCATCGATCTGGTTATGTGTGAATGGGCGTGACAGTGAAAGTCCTCTTCTTCTGTTGCACCGGCTTCTTCATCGGGTTAACATTCAGATGATGCTCTATTACCTCTCGGTTTATTCCAGGCATGTCCGAAGCTGACCAGGTGAAGACGTCAAAATTTTTTCGGAGGAATGAGATGAGTTTTTCTCGTTGTTGCCTTGGCATTGTAACCCCTCTTCGGCCTCAACTTGTACCAGATCCTCAGTCGGTTCCCCCCGTTGATGACTGGCATCATCGCGCAGATCTTCTATCGGCTTCGCCCGCCTTTTCTCTTCCCCACAAGGTAGTGGCGCAGTACCTCTGGGATGCCTCCTGATCGCCTTGATATTCCCCAACATCATTCTTGATTGGGAATTTCATCTTGAGATGGGGTGTCGAGACGACAACCTTTAGTAGGTTCAAACCAACCCTCCCTAGTATGGCGTTGTATGCTGAGGTAATGCCTACTACCAAGAAGTTGATCATGACTGTTATTTGGCGATCTCCGGTGCCGGCTCTTACTGGCAACTTAATTGATCCTTCCACTTTTACTGGGACGCTGGAGAATCCCTGCAATGGGTGTTCAACTTTCTTCAACTTTCCCTCGTCTAGGCCCATCTTCTGAAAAGCCTCAAGGAACAGGATATCAGCTGAACTACCTTTATCCACTAAGATCCTCTTCACTCTGCAATCCGCTATGGTCATGGTGACTACCAGGGCATCGTCGTGCGAAGTGTGCACCCCTTCCAGATCATCGTCTGAGAAATAAATAACCATCCCTGTCCTCGCCTTCTTGTTCGACCATTCAACCATATGTACGCTTCTCGCATAGGCTTTTACTTTCTTGGCCGAGACTGAACTTTCTCCAGCGACTAGGCCTCCACAGATGGTCGCTATAACTCTAGTTGGGCTCTTATTCTCATCTCGGAGGTGATGGTTAGTTTCCTTGGGTGTCTAGTCCCTTTGCCGTTCCTGATTGCCTCTGCGGGCAGGCCCCCTTCTTTCTTAGCGGCCTCTGCCATCTCTCCGATGGTTGTTCCTACGGTCATTACTGTCTTGGGCATCCTCCTTTTCGCGGTCCACCAATCGGCCTAGATATCCTCTTCGGATCATTCCTTCTATCTCCCCCTTGAGGTGCCAACAATCTTCGGTGTCGTGGTCATGGTCCCTGTGGAAGTGGCAATATCTATCCATATTGCGTCTCTCGGGGTGCCTCCCTGGCCACTTCATGGCTCTGGCATCCGGGGAGTCCTTTATCTGCATCAGTACATCCGTTCGTCTCCGGTTCAGGGGTGCGTATTTCTCAAACTTCCTTGGTGGACTGGGTGCCCGACCGTGCTCAGACTTTCATCTTTTGCCTTCTTCGGAGGGTTTGTGGTCGCCCCTTGAGATCCTTTTTCTTCCCGTCTTCCTTTCGGCTTCTTCATCGGCTTGAAGGGTTTCTTCCATCTGGATGTACTTATCGCACCGAGCTCTCAGCTCGGCCAGGTTCCTAGGTGTATGCTTCGCCAAAGACCTTTTCAGCTCCTTATCCTTGATGCCTCCCAACAGGACTGTGACCTCTTCTTTCGGGTCCAGACCTCTGATCGTGATCTTCTCTTGTTGGAAGCGCTTCATGTAGTTCCGCAGTGATTCTCCTTCATGTTACTTGATGTTGGTCAAGTTCAACGTAGTCTTCTGAAGGGTTGGCTACTGGAGAATCCCTTCACGAAGAAGTAACTTAGATCGCTGAAGCTGTGGATCGACTTCTTCGACAGACGGTTGTACCATAGCCTTGCCGCTCCTCTGAATATCAATGGCAGGGCGTGACACATAATGTTTTTCGAGACTCGATGGAACTGTATGGCAACCTTGAAGCCTTCCAGATGATTGACGGGGTCCCCAGACCCGTCGTAAGTGTCACACTTGGGCAGACGAAAGCCGATCGGGAGCGGGTACATCATGACCTCATCAGCTAGAGCCGTGTCATTAGTGAGGTCTGGCTCGCGAGCTCCCGTATGATTTTCTATCACCTTCTTGATCTCATCTTTCAGGTCCAGGATCATCTGCTTTAACCCCGAGTCCTTGTGTTTTTGTTCGTCTCCTTGGCGTGGTTCCCCATGTGGGTCTCTGGAGCACGCCGCGTCCTTCCCCTGGGTGCCGGACTTTCCCTCATTGCTCGGTTTCGAAAGTTATGACCAAACCTTATCGATCCTATACTGCTCCGGTCCTCGTCTCGAGCTCTCTTGGGCTAGATGTGGGGGCCTTGCGGTGCTCCACCGGTCTTCTGAGAGACAGCTTCGGAGACCTCTTTCATTGCCTCGGCCATTAGGTCATATTTGTCCTAGAGGGCTTTGAACTGCTCTCTTGTCACATATTCCTGCGCTTCAGGAGGGGGCGGAGGATTACTATCTTCGTGCACCGAATATCCAGTTGAACGCTGGTACCTCACGGAACCTTCCCGATCGTCGTTCCCCCTTTCTTGTCCAATTTCCGTCGAGGGAGGGAGCCCTCCTGAAGGTTCCTCCTCCCCCATGTTCATGTTCGATGCTGCTCTCGTCTTCTTACGATTGTAGGTTCTCCCCACCATTACTGTCGTTCCCACAGACTGCGCCAATCTGTTGCTGCTGAAAATCCGTATGAGCAGATCCTGCACAAGCACAGATGGCAGAGGCCCGAAGCTTTGTCCAGGGTTAGTCCTCCGACGCTCAAGTTAGAAATCGGCCGCATAGTTCTTTTATAGGAGTAATGGTGTGGGTATTGATGCTTACCTTCTTCCTTCCTCTCGGACCCTCTTATATGGCTCTTAGTGTTTAGGGTTTCCCTTTTTCTTGGAGGAGTCCTCCTCGGGTCCACCTCCTTTCCTTTTAGAGTCCTACTCGGATACGTCCTACCCCCTTCGTGGAGAATATTCTCTTCATGCGGTTGACGTGGTAGAGTCCTTGCAGCCTCTATCAGGTGGGTCACACGTGTCCGGGTGGGCGACGCGTGTCCTTACCCTACTGGGCAATCAATTTGGCCGTATCACTTTTATTATAAAAAAAGTCCCTTATTCCCTTTATGAATATATTCACCACCACTGAGTTGTCTTATATGTGGTTACATCATCATGGTGAAAGATAAAAATATGTTATAATTAAACATGAAAGAAACATCAGAAACGATCAAAATAAAAAGCGAGATCAAACAAAAGACTTTGGCATATTACTGCTACCATATTGGCGCAGCAAATTAATATAACTGTGATGTTGATGCAATAAATTGATGAATACTTAACTAATTTGAATGAAACAAAAGAGAAATTAAAAT
>NW_024868817.1:50828-58203 GCF_013358625.1 Macadamia integrifolia | reverse complement strand
AAATAAGCCTAGGGAGAAAAGTAGAGATACGGGAGGCTATAATTTTTGACAAAACCTTGCAGAAAAAACTCCCCATGTAGAGAGGGAAATATTTCCCAAGGTTTCTGGCTCCATCTACCTTAGGAATTAAAAGCAAAAAATTGTTATTAATTCCATTAGGAGGAATACCTAAAGAGAAGAAGCCCCTCACAGCTCTGCAAACATCGAAGCCTATGATCTCCCAGCAGGTCTTGAAGAATATTCCTGAAAAACCATCTGGACCTGGGGAGCTATCAGGGTCAAGATCACAAACCGCTCTCTTAATTTCATCTTCCAGAGGAATAGGATCCAAAACCAGGCGATCAGAGTCCTGAAGAATTCTAGGGATGCAATTAAATAAATCTGGATGGCTGGCTAGGTCCACACGCCTATGAAAGGCTTCATAAAACTGAACAATATGGTTACCCAGATGATCCTGATCAGAGATAGTCTCACCATCTTCCTGAACAATGCTAGAGATGTAGTTCTTAGCCCTCTTCACTTTGGCCATTACATGAAAATATCTCAAGCATTTATCGCCATCTCGAAGCCATCTTATTCTGGATTTTTTTCGGCCTAGCTTCTCCTGGTATTTAGAGGCTCTTAAGAGTCTTGTTTTGGCATCGGCCTCATGATCAAACAACTGCTCAAAATCCCCCTCTTCCACAATTCTTTTCTGAATTTGATCGAGCTGAGACTAAGAGATGGCAACCTCATGATCTAAGTGAGGGAAGGTCTCTCGCGACCGCGATTTCATAGCAAATTTTAATCTTTTGAGCTTCTGGGCTAGAATATAAGTGTATGATCCAGTTACACTAGGCATCCAAGAGTTGCAAACCATATTAATAAAACTAGGATGATCCATCCAGAAGTTATTGATATGAAAGGGGCGGTTCTAAGGCTTTGTAGTCATACCCGAACATACAAGCAAAGGTGCATGGTCAGAGGCCACTCGCTGGAGAACTTGCTGAGTACTATTTTCAAATATCTCCAACCAAACTTCATTCACAAAAGCCCTATCCAAGACAGCCGATACATTCCCTCTTCTTCTATTATTGGACTAGGTGAATTTTCTACAAATAGAAGTAGCTTGAATCATTAAAGTAGCATCAACCATAGCTCCGAATTCAGTAGCCGCCCCTAAGCAGAATCTTCCCGGCCCCCTCCTTTCATGATCAGGTAGGACTGCATTAAAGTCACCAATAATCATTCTTGGATTCCCCATCAAACCTGCCACAAGTCCGTCCATAACGATCTGCACTCAGCTCTCAAGCATTTAGCATGAACCACCGAGAGCTCAAGAATTGACCCCTTCCAATCCAATAGCAGAGAAATTTGTTGATCAGACATGGAGGTAACCCATGGAGTAATTGTGCCCTGTCTCCAAATCACCCATAGATTTGGGTTCATATTAGGCCTATCGTTGGAAATAACATCGGCAGAAACTTAGAAACTGGAAGCATGGGTTCAACCAAACAAATAAAGTCTGGGCGATGAACATGCACTAAATTGCTTAAGGCCACCTAAGCAGCAACCTTCTTCAACCCTCAAATGTTCCAAAACAGCACATGCATGATCACATGTGGGAATTTTGGTGATTAGTGCTAGACTGATCCTTCTTACTCCCTTGTTCCCCTTTTTTTTTCCCCACTTTGGTCCACCCATTCTGAGCTTCCTCTCTGCGCGCCACCACAACGTCAACTCTCCCAACACCTTCCACTGCAAAAATTGGAGGAATAAGGCCACGCCGATCAAGTTGGGTAGCACTTGGTTGGTTCACCCTGTGGATAGGGACAACAGGGTTAGCCTGCCTAAGGCTTCTACGAACAGGACCCATGGCCTGGTCTGTCCCCAGCATTGAAGCTTCATGAGGGATGGCACCTTCATCTGGATCATAGTTAGATGTAGAGTGGGTCGCTCCATGATCTAGGTCCGAACCCACTTGATTGGAACCAACGCTAGAGCATAGGAGCACTTCTAACCGAGGTTGGTTTTGAAGATTTGAATTGGAGTTTGATATTGATTCAATCTCTCTATTATTGGCAGTTACATTCCCGACAGCTCCAAAAGGGGAAGGCCTCCTTGACAGAGAAGCGTACAAGATCTCTCAACGGACTGATTCTCAATCGAATTCAAATCCTTGATAGCGTCTCCTTCCAAATCAGGAATATTGTCGCAAGAACTCTCTCCTCCTTCCTGATTTGGCTCTCCACCACCATTTCTGGCTAAAAAATCACCACCATGAGTTGGCTGGTATCCTTCATGATCATGGTCATCCCTTGTAGTAGGAATAGGGGATTCATCGGCGTAAACGGCTCCTAGGATACCTTCAACCTCTTACGGCGCGTCTCTCAGATCGTCGGATTTTTTTCTCTGCAATCTCCAATCACGTGACCAATTTTTTTGCAGTATCCTTGTTTGAGCTTTAAAATGTAACCGCAATCGTACGGATCAGTGTAGCTACGGGTCGAACACAAGGAGAGCAGCCACTTTATTTTTTATTTCTTTTAATAATGCGAAAGTGAACTGATTAATGGTTGTGATCTAATTCTAATTACCGTCCTAAAAATAACGTCCTAACCATTCGTCATCTAAGAATTTAAAGACACAAGCCACGCAATTAAAATTAAATAAATAAATAACTAAAAATAAACAACCCATGCAATTAAAAAAAAATAATAAAGGGAAAAAATGCTGAAATAAAAATAAAGTAAAAGAAAGGGGATGAAGCTAGAGAGAGACTTACAAGTAGGTTTCTCTACTTAGCCCGAGGGATGCATCATAATATGAGCTTCCCTACTTGACCAGAGAGTCACTCTTACAAGGGTTTCTCTACTTGGCTTTAGGGAAAAGGAGACAATTAAAATAAAAGCAATAAATTGATGGTTCTATGGCTAGGAGGGGCAAAGCCAACACATACACTAGCCATGAACCTTGGGGGAAAGGAATAGCAATAATGTAACGACTGAAAATAAAAATCCTAAATTAAGAAAGAAAGGGTAGTCAGAAGAGGGAATGAGAGGGGGGAGAGAAGACTACTGAAAGAGCCTACTTACTTGAATCAATGCTTGAACTTGAAAAAAAAAATTGCTCCACGGCTCGTGATCTTGTCACCTAGATCTAAGCCTAGAACTATAACTTAAAAAAAATTACAACTCAATTGCATAAATCATAAACATAAAAAGAACTGAATAAAAATAAAAGAGTGCTTGCATTAATTGACATAAAAAAAACTATTACAAAAGTGATTAAAACAAAAATAGAGAAGAACTAAAACCAAAGAGAGAGAGGGAGAGAGAGAGCAACTAAAAAAAAACTAGAAGAAGAATGAATTGTGTCTCCTCCTCTTACATGAGTTGTATTTATAGGGAATGGAGAGGTAGGGAAACAATTTTCTCTTTCCTAAAAGAGAGAAACCCACAATTGATTGTGAGATCTTTTGAGTCCAAAAGTGCTAAGATGGAGGAGAGAGAAGAGAGAAATAAATTTTGAGAAATTTCCTATAATTTTTTGCTTATTTTCTTTCCTTTTTTTTTCTAATTTATTTTTCTTCTTTTTTCTCTCTCCTAGGGACGATTTTTTTTTCTTCCTTTGTGTGATTTGGACAATCTTTGGTGATGATGTGGAGGAGAGAGAAGATTTGGACAATCTTTGGTTCTCCCTTTTTTTTCTTTCCTTTTTTTTTCTTCTCTTCTTGCTTCCACGATTTTGCTTTCCTTTTTTTTTTCCTTTTCTTCTCTTCTTGCTTCCACGATTTTGCTTGCTTCTAATTTGATGTGGAAATCCCCTCCATGCCCTTAGTGCTTTAAGTGAGTGAAAAGCAGGAAATCTTCAACAAAATTCTCTAAAAAAACAACCATGAGATTCGAACTTGAGACCTCTTGGTGAGCAAGGGAATTTTGTACACCATAGCTCACCAACTAAGCTAGGTAGTTGTTGTTACCAAAAACAAATCTTTAATCACTAAAGGATGTGTGGTCCATCGATCTTTGTTGGCATTTGGAGTATTCCTTGTACCTCTGGGACAATTGCAAACGGGCTGGTTCTGCATCTCGGTTCAGTTCTGATCCATTATTCTTTTTCTGACCCGAAAAAGAATAATCATTTATACGGGTGACCAAACGAATGTGTACTTTTAATTGAACACGTCCATCTTGCTCAGAATTTCGTCCTCTTCGCAACCATGAAAAGAAATAGGACCTCTTTACGTGTAAAATTGAAGATATAGCGCTCGATAGTCCTTAAGGCCTTGAAAATATAAAACTTACAAAAAGAGAGTAAAACCCAAGGTAGCTCCATTCTAAATATGTAAAATGCATGTTTTACTACCATAGATTTCACACATAAATGTGCTCATCAGAATTCCCCCACACTTAGACTTTGCTAGTCCTCGAGCAAAATAAAAAGAAAAAGAATAAAGACAAAAAAACCTAACTCATTTTCGTAGGAATCACGGTTGCACTTAGCATGTGCAACAAGCCTTTAAAACCCCTAGGTCACCCTTAGTGGACGAGTTGTGTCTCGTGGGTGTTTGCAGTGAATATACACCCAAAATTCAGAATAAACAAATCCCAACTTTGGCTAAAGGTAAGACTCATACCGATCCGGAGCAAAGATAATTTCTCTTACAAGGGACCCCCACACTTGAACTTTTATTACCCTTTATCAATTCCAGGCACTAGCATATTTCTTAATTTGGAACTCACCTCATCTCTTCCAAAACATCCTTATCTTAAGGCAAAACCACTTGTGAAGAAATAGGGAACCAATGACTAAGGCGTTGGAGTGTTTTTGACCAAACATGTTACCAAGCAATAATGACATTTGCACATTTTTTTTCTCTTTTTTTTTTAGAATAATAAACTCTATTCTACTCCACTACTTTTGGCCTGAATGACATGGTGGAGCAAACACCAGACACCCAAGTTACTATGTAGCTTCGCTTTTTGCATATGTCCACAAAGGTAGTGATGCTAGAGTTACTTCAGAAGTTTCCTCCCAAGGAATTTCGATCAAGATACCACGCTTCCTGAGGCGCAATGCCCTGTCTAGTTCCAAAGGAATCAACTCTTATTCTTCTTTATACCACATTTCTCAATTCATTTAAAATTGTGCATTTGTCAACCCATGCCAAATTAAAAAGAAGGTCTCAACTCCAAATCAAAAGTACAAAGAACCCACAGACTTACATATGGTCCATCACCATAAAACAGGGGTCTCTTATTTTTTAAAAGAAAGTCCCATCTCAAGACACATGCTTGTTTCTTTCTTCTCAACAAGGTTTTTATATGTTCAAAATGGGTACCTTAATCAAAAATTTTATTTTTCATACATCAAGCATCCGAATGGTCTGATCATTAGCCAAAAGCCAAAGTAGGACTTCATCCTTAGCAAGCTCAAAAATAAAAAGAAAAACAAACAGAACAAAGTGAAAAAAAAAATAATAAATAAATAAATAAATAAATAAAAACTGGTTTCCCTCCCCCACACTTAAGTCATGCAATGTCCTCAATGCATGGAAAAAAATTAAAAGCAAAGACAATGCAAGGGGGTCATACCTGAATAACAGTTAGTCATCAGTGTAAAGAGGTTCATGGAGATCCATGACCTCTTCACTACTAGTAGTGGGAAACTCGAGGAACGGTTTCAAACGCTGACCATTAACCTTCGAAATTACCCTTGTTCCTGGATTCAAAATCTTCACAGCCCCATGAGGATATACATTATGGACAATAAATGGGCCATCCCATCGGGATCTAAGTTTACCAGGAAAAAGATGTAATCGAGAGTTGTACAATAAGACCTTATCACTAATTGCAAAAGATTTACGCAGAATGTGCTTATCATGGAAAGCTTTGGTCTTTTCCTTGTAAATTCTAGAACTTTCATAGGCTTCATTCCTAAGTTCCTCCAACTCAGATAGTTGGAGCCTACGATGAATTCCCGCATCAGACAAATCAAAGTTAAGCTTCTTAATGCCCAAAAGGCCTTATGCTCCAACTCAACTGGTAAGTGACAAGCTTTTTCCATACACCAAATGGTAGGGAGACTGACCAAGGTCAGTCTTGAATGCAGTCCGATGGGCCCACAAGGCATCAATGAGCCTAAGGGACCAATCCTTACGGTTGGGATTAACAGTTTTCTCCAAGATTTGTTTGATCTGCCTATTAGACACCTCCACTTGGCCACTAGTTTGGGGGTGATAAGGGGTAGATAACTTATGGGTGATCCCATACTTTTTCATTAAGGCCTCAAAAGGTCGATTACAAAAATGAGTACCCCTATCACTAATTATTGCACGTGGTGCACCAAAGCAGGAAAAAATGTTCTCTTTGAGAAACTGGACCACCACTTTGTGGTCATTAGATTTACAAGGTATGACCTCTATCCATTTAGAAACATAATCAACGGCCAAAAGTATGTACAAATTCCCAAAGGAATTAGGGAATGGTCCCATAAAATCGATGCCCCATACATCAAATATCTCAACTACCAAAATAGGGTTGAGGGGCATCATGTTCCTTTTATTGATACGGCCAAAAGACTGGCAGGCAGGGCAAGCCTTGCAAAAATCAAAAGCATCTCTAAAAAGAGTGGGCCAATAAAATCCGCATTGGAGAACCTTTGCGGCAGTCTTCTTAGGTCCAAAGTGTCCACCACATGCATGATCATGACAAAAAGAGAGAATAGAATGTTGCTCATGATCAGGAACACATCGTCGGATAATCTGATCTGGACATATCTTAAACAAATAAGGATCATCCCAGAAAAAGTGTTTAACTTGGGAATGAAACCTATACTTATCTTGAGTGGACCAGTGATCCGGAGTCACACCTGAAACTAAGAAGTTGACAATGTCAGCAAACCATGGTTCACTAGACATTGCAAATAATTGTTCATCTGGAAAGTTCTCATTGACTGAAGAATCAACAGTCAAGGAATTGGGAAGCCGGGATAAATGGTCTGCAACTAGGTTTTCAACTCCTTTCTTATCCCTAATTTCTAAATCAAACTCTTGCAAAAGTAAAACCCACCTAATGAGACGGGCTTTGGCATCCTTCTTCTGAACTAGGTATCTGAGAGCAGAATGATCAGTATACACCACCACATGTGAACCAACTAAGTAAGACCGAAACTTTTCTAATGCAAACACAACAGCTAAAAATTCTTTTTCAGTGGTTGTATAATTGAGTTGTAAATCATTTAAGGTCCTACTAGCATAGTTAATGACAGTGGGTAACTTATTAATCCTTTGACCTAAAACTGCTC
Source organism: Macadamia integrifolia (assembly GCF_013358625.1). NCBI lineage: Eukaryota > Viridiplantae > Streptophyta > Magnoliopsida > Proteales > Proteaceae > Macadamia > Macadamia integrifolia. The sequence goes on along the minus strand of NW_024868817.1, from coordinate 50,916 downwards.
CTATGGTAAAATCTGAAGCATTACACATCAATTCAAAAGGTTCAGTCCAAACAGGTGGTTGAACAATGGGTGCATTGGTCAACTCCTT
>NW_024868817.1:41779-50699 GCF_013358625.1 Macadamia integrifolia | reverse complement strand
CCCCAGACTTCTTAGGCACTTCATTAACTGGACTTACCCATTGGCTGTCAGAAATTGGATAAATTATTCTATGATCCAAGCACTTTAGGATCTCTTTCTTAATGGCTTCCATTATCACTAGGTTAGTTTTTCTTTGGGGTTCTGTGGATGGTTTGGAATCCTCCATAAGATGTATATGATGTTACACAATAGAAGGGCTTATACCCTTGATATCAGCCATGGTCCAACCTAGGGCTTCCTTATTATCTTTTAACACTTTAAGTAACTCCTCTTCCTGGCTAGAAGTCAAATTTGAAGAAATTATTACAGGAAGAGTCTGGTTAGGCCCTAGGAAAGCATATCTCAAATTGGATGGCAACTCCTTAAGATCTAGCTTAGGGGGTTCAACTATGGAAGGTTTGGGAATGGAATTGGAAAGGGGTCCTAAGGGCTCCACAAGTGTGTGAAGACTCAAGACTTCAGAAAAGAAATTTTCACTATCATCATCCAACTCATCCATACACTCTTGGAATTCTGAATCAAAATCAATATCAAAGTTGGTAATTAAATCATTAGAAAAATCCAGAAAATCCTCAAGCATATTGATCTCTTCTTCCATATGTGGTTGCTTGCCTATCCTAAACATGTTAAACTCAACAGTTTGGTTACCAAAAGATAACCTTAGGAAACCATTCCGGCAGTTGATTAATGCATTACTGGTAGCCAAGAATGGTCTTCCTAGAATTATTGGGATCTCATCCTTGGTTGAGAAGGGCTTAGTATCTAACACAATGAAATCAACAGGAAAAATAAATTCCCCCACCTTTAGTAAGACATCCTCAACCATCCCTTTAGGAATCTTAACAGACCTATCTGCCAACTGAAGAGTAGTTCCAGTGGCTTTCAATTCTCCCAATCCTAGTTGCTTGTACACATGGTAAGGTAAAAGATTCACACTTGCGCCAAGGTCAAGTAAGGCATGCTCAATGTAGGTGTTGCCTATGACACAAGATATGGTAGGGCTCCCTGGATCCTTATACTTGGTTGCTATAGGCTGAGTAATTATGGAACTAATGTTATCTGCCAAGAATGCCTTTTTGGGCACACTAGTGATATGTTTGTGAGTACACAAATCTTTCAGTACTTTTGCATAGGCGGGGATCTGGGATATGACATCCAAAAGAGGGATGTTCACTTCTACCTTTTTGAAGACTTCTAAAATTTTGTCCATGGAAGCAGTCTTCCTTTTGTTTACCAAGCGATTAGGAAATGGGACAGGATGAACATAAGGACTGTTAGGGATTTGCCCCTGTTCAGAAGAATCATTTTTGGTTTCCTCAACCAAATCATCTTTAGTTTCAGAAAAATCTTTAGGTTCATCAGACGAACCTGAAACAAGAGGCACACTTGTGTCCTCAAATGAAGGAGAGTTAACATGAGTAATAGATGAGGAAGATTTAGGAACCCTCTGTAAGTACTCTCTACCACTCCTAAGGGCATAAACAACATTACATTGGTTAGAGGGCCCTTGTTGGGTCTGACCTTGTACTATATTCAGTGGTGCATTAGTTGATGTTTTTAAACTAACAGGCTGATGATGCTTAGGGTTAGGCTCTGGTTGACTGGGTAAAGTTCCTTTCTCCCTCTCACGCATAATTGAGACAACTTGAGTGAGTTCTCTCGTAAGATTTTGATGGCTTGTCATGAGGAGGGCCATATTTTTTTCCAAGTCACTTATTCTACTTGCCTCTCCAGTGTTGGTAAACCCAGGGGGTTGCTGATAAGATGATAGGAGAGGGGCCCTAGGAAAACTCGCCTGAGGTCCTACATTTGATCTAGGAAAAGTATTTTGAGAAAAAGATTATTGTGCAAAGGGAGGCCTTTGGAGTCCAGGTTGACCTTGATTATAGAAATTGGAAGGTCCTGCTTGGTTGCCCTGATTCCAAGAGAAATTTGGGTGATTTCTCCATCCTGGATTGTAGGTGTTACTATATGGATTATTCTGTATAAGGCATTAACACTATCATTAGAAGTACCCCCAGAGGTGTTGGGGCATTCTTCTATGACATGTCCAGGGGACTGGCACCAAGCACAAATCTTAACCAAATTGACTGATGATGGCTCTCTAGGAACAATAGCCTCAATCCTCTTGATTAGGCTATCCAAATGGACTTCCTTGGCTATTATCCCATCCACAAAATATCCTTTTCCTCCTATAGTTCTTTCACTCTCTTGGGTTGATTCCCACTCACGGGTTTTGTCAGCTAAGTCAAGTAAGAATTTCCATGCCTTTCCTTCATCTGTAAAGGATGTGAATCCCTCAGGGCACATAGACTCTATCATTTGTTTAGTTGGGTAATCAATACCCTCATAAATTATTTGACATAAATGCCATAGGTCTAGGCCATAGTGAGGGCATTCTTGGAGTAGATCCTTGAATCTCTCCATAAGTTTGGAAAATGATTCACTAGGCTTTTGCCTAAACTGAAGGATATCACTTCTAAGCTTATTGGTCTTGTGAGTTGGGAAAAAATTCTTAAGGAAGACAACTGTGAACTATTCCCATGAGGTTATGGAATTTGTGGGTAACCCATACAACCATTTCTTAGCTTGGTTTTTCAATGCAAAAGTGATAAACCTAAGCTTAACAGCATCATCAGAAAGCTGTTGGATCTTAATTAGAACACATACCTCTTCAAATTCCCTTAGAAATAGGTATGCATCCTCAGAGGTCAACCCATGGAAGTGGGGCAACATAGTGATGTATTGAGATTTGAGTTCAAAATTATTGCCCTGGGCTTGTGGTAGAACTATGCAGGAAGGTTGGGCTGTTCTAGCAGGGTAGAACCTATCTTTCAAGATTTAGGTGAAGGGTTTTGCTGTTGGTCTCCCATATTGAAGGGTTTTAAAGAGAGCAAACGTATAGGGTCACTACTTGTTGGATCTCTTCTTTCTAACCGATTCTTAGTATTACGTACCCACTTAACACTCATGCAACAGAAAAACTTCCCACAACTAAAGTAAGACAAGCACAAAAGAATGGATAGCAAAACTTTTTTATTTTTTTATTTTTTGATTTTTTGATTTTTTTTGATTTTTTTTTTCTTTTTGGGAGCTTACCGGCAGGGATCCGGGGTTGCTCAGGTCAATTCCTGAGGTACTGCTACAGGGTGAAACCTGTCTTTATCATACTGTGAGGCATGGCGACCTCCACTGATACAACTATTATTGCAAGTTGTTCTTCTCAGGAATTCAATAAAAAAAAAGAAAAAATATAAAACAAAGCAAACAAAGCACTCCGATTTACCAAAAGAAAGTGAAAAATAACATGGAACTGTCTCCCCGGCAACGGCGCCAAAAACTTGTTTGAGATTTAAAATGTAACCGCAAGCGTACGGATCAGTGTAGCTACAGGTCGAACACAGGGAGAACAACCACTTTATTTTTTTATTTCTTTTAATAATGCGAAAGTGAACTGATTAATGGTTGTGATCTAATTCTAATTACCGTCCTAAACATATGTATCTAAAATAACGTCCTAACCATTCGTCATCTAAGAATTTAAAGACGCAAGCCACGCAATTAAAATTAAATAAATAAATAACTGAAAATAAACAACCCACGCAATTAAAAATAAATAAATAAATAAAGGAAAAAAGTGCTAAAATAAAAATAAAGTAAAAGAAAGGGGATAAAGCTAGAGAGAGACTCACAAGTAGCTTTCTCTACTTAGCCCGAGGGATGCATCATAATATGAGCTTTCCTACTTGACCAGAGAGTCACTCTTACAAGGGTTACTCTACTTGGCTTTAGGGAAAGGGAGACAATTAAAATAAAAGCAATAAATTGTTAGTTCTATGGCTAGGAGGGGCAAAACCAACACATACCCTAGCCATGAACCTTGGGGGAAAGGGATAGCAATAATGTAACGACTGAAAATAAAAATCCTAAATTAAGAAAAAAAGGGTAGTCAGAAGAGGGAATGAGAGGGCGGAGAGAAGACTACTGAAGGAGCCTACTTACTTGAACTTCAACCCTTGAACTGAAAACTTGATCGATTTGAGATACTACCAGTACTAAAAACCAGATTTAGAATAAAGAAAATCTGAAATTCTAGTACTAGAGAAAACAAATCTTGAAAAAAAAATTGCTCCACGGCTCGTGATCTTGTCACCTAGATCTAAGCCTAGAACTATAACTTAAAAAATTACAACTCAATTGCATAAATCATAAACATAAAAGGGCTGAATAAAAATAAAAGAGTGCTTGCATTAATTGAAATAAAAAAAACTATTACAAAAGTGATTAAAGCAAAAATAGAGAAGAATTAAAACTAAAGAGTGAGAGAGGGAGAGAGAGAGCAACTAAAAAAAAAAAAACTAAAAGAAGAATGAATTGTCACTCCTCCTCTTACATGAGTTGTATTTATCGGGAATGAGGGAGGTAGGGTAACAAATTTCTCTTTCCTAAAAGAGAGAAACCCGCAATTGATAGTAAGATCTTTTGAGTCCAAAAGTGCTAAGATGGAGGAGAGAGAAGAGAAATAAACTTGGAGAAATTTCCTATAATTTTTTTGCTTATTTTCTTTCCTTTTTTTTCTAATTTATTTCTCTTCTTTTTCTCCCTCCAAGGGACGATTTTCTTCTTGCTTTGTGTGATTTGGACAATAGTTTGGTGATGATGTGGAGGAGAGAGAAGATTTGGACAATCTTTATTTCTCTCTTTTTTTTTTCTTTCCTTTTTTTTTTCTTCTCTTCTTGCGCAGGAACCCTTCCACGATTTTCCTTGCTTCTAATTTGATGTGGAAATCCCCTCCATGCCCTTAGTGCTTTAAATGAGTGAAAAGCAGGAAATCTTCAACAAAATTCTCTAAAAAACACAACCATGAGATTCGAACTTAAGACCTCTTGGTGAGCAAGGGAATTTTGCACACCATAGCTCACCAACTACACTAGGTAGTTGTTGTAACCAAAAACGAATCTTCAATCACTTAGGGATGTGGTCCATCGATCCTTGTTGGCATTTGGAGTATTCCTTGTACTTCTGAGACAATTGCAAACGGGCTGGTTCTGCATCTCGGTTCAGTTCTGATTCATTATTCTTTTTTTGGCCCGAAAAGAATAATTACTTGTACAGGTGGCCAAACGAATGTGTACTTTTAATTAAACACGTCCATCTTGCTCAGAATTTTATCCTCTTCGCAACCATAAAAAGAAATAGGACCTCTTTACGTGTAAAATTGAAGATATAGCTCCCGATAGTCCTTAAGGCCTTGAAAATATAAAACCTGCAAAAAGAGAGTGAAACCTAAGGTAGCTCCATTCTAAATATGAAAAATGCTTGTTTTACTACCCTAGATTTCACACATAAATGTGCTCATCAAGGATCTTGTAGGGAGTGGACTAGACTCAGGTTGAGTCGAACTACTATAATTATTAGTGTTGTGTGATTGTGAGTATTTTATTTCATTCTGCATTTCCTCTTTGTACAATCACACTTGGGATAATAATTTTTAAGAATTGAATTTCCACTAGTATAACCTATTCACCCCCTCTAGGTTATTTCAGTTTTTTTTACAAATCAACTTGTGTTTTAATTAATAACAATATACAAAATCAGGTTTAGCTTCATTATGGTAAAAAGTGTGCAACACAATAGGACGCCACATGGGCTCCGATGTACTAGATAAGTCGATTAATTCGAATATAATTTAGCAATATTATCAATTGGTCATTAACATCTAGGTCAGATATAGCGCATTTGACCTTTACTCACAGTTGGACTAGTTTCCAAGTAGCTACTCTCCGCCTACATATGATGGGTGGCACACATAAGTAGTCGAGCTATGTCTGAGCAACCACTAAGGGTCCCAACAAAACATTTGAACTCTGGCCTAGCGTTTTGTCAAAAGGAAAAGTATACAAAGATCTAGGGTTGCCTTGATGTAGCTTTCCTCACAGCGGAATGGATCTGGTTACACCACGTTTTGATCTGCACCAACAGCGATGAACAAATAATTATGATGATCTTGCTAGGTATTGTTCCGCCTTCCAAATCTAAGTATTGCAATGGAGATCCTTAGAGACACACACTCTTAATGGGAGAGACAGAAGAGAATAGGGAGAAAAAGAGAGCTCTTGGGATTAGGTAAAAAACCATTTATTTGCTTTGTGGCCAAACTCTCTTATTTAGAGAGAACTAGCCAACTAGGGTTCCTAATCCTAGTAGGTCTATGATTACCCAAGTGGACGATGTTGGCATACAATGTCTTGTATACTATCATAGTTTAATCCAAGGAGTATTGGTGCAAGCGCCTCGATTGGATCATAGATTGTTGGTGTATGATGTCTTTTATTTAAGGGAAGTTTTATACTTTTCCAAATTAGGGTTTTTCATTATATATTCATAGCAAGAGTTTCTCTCTTTATAATGCAAGCAATACTAAGAGGTGTGAGGGACGAGCACTATAACTCTATTCTCCATTGATAGTGAAACAGGATCTCATCTCACCGAGGACGTAGGCAACCTTGCTGAACCTCATAAATTTATGTGCATCATTTGTTCTATTTTTCTATTATCTTCTGCATCGTTTTAGGGTTGCGTTTGGTATTAGAGCTCTAGGTTTCCATTTTCTAGGGTTTACTATCATGATGGTAAGGAAGGGAATAAATGTCAAGTATGATATTGAGCGGTTCAATGGAAAGAACAATTTCACCCTCTGGCGTCAAAGGATGAAAGATCTTCTGATACAATAGGGTTTGGCGAAAACGTCATTGGGAAAGTTGAAGAAACCTACAAAAATTACTGACGTTGATTAGGAAGAGATGGAGGAAAAGGCGGTAAGTGTTATTCAATTGAATCTTTCTGATGATGCACTATAATATATTGTGGGTATCGAATCTACACCGCAGTTATAGGCAAAACTTGAAAGCATCCATATGACGAAGTCCTTAACAAACAAGTTGTTCGTGAAGAAGCAATTGCATTCTCTACAGATGGAGGAAGGTATGGATCTATTAGAGCATCTTAACATGTTTAATCAGATCGTAAGTAAACTTACAAACTTAGAGGTTAAGATCGAGGATGAAGATAGTTGCTATCTTCACTCCTAGAATTATATGATCACCTGATATTGACTCTCTTGTATAGGAAGAAGACGCTTGAGATGGATGAAGTCGCTGCTACCCTCATACCCAATGACACAAGAAAGAAGCCCAACAGTAAGAAATCTCAAGGAGAAGGTCATTTTGGAGGTGACAAGGAGCAGGAAAGAGGGAGATCAAATCAGAAGAAATCTGAGAAGAGTCAATCAAAATCAAAGGGGGCAAAGACAAAAGTCTCTTGTTACTATAACAAGAAGGAAGGTCATCTGAAGAAAGAGTGCTTGAAGAGGAAGGCAGACTTGAAGAAGAAAGGTGTAGATAAGACATATGAGGAAGCTAGCATGACTGACAGTTCAGATGGAGATGATGGAGATGTACTCTCTATATCATTAGGTAAGAATCAACCTTCTGATCCTTGGATTTTAGATTCTAAATGTTCATATCACATGTGTCTATATAAGGATTGGTTCGATATATATCAACCATATAATGGTGGGTCTGTCCTAATGGGGAATGATGCTATATGTAAGACTATTGGGATAGGCACTATCAAAATCAAGATGTTTGATGGGATAGTAAGAATTTTAGCAGATGTGAGACATGTACCAGAATTGAAAAAAAAAAAAACTTAGTATCTTTGGGGGCACTTAACTCAAATTGCTGCAAATACATAGTAGAAGGTGGAGTTTTCAAAGTTATTAAGGGTGTTATGGTTGTCATAAAGGGACAACTAATAGAAAACCTATACAGACTCGTAGGGAGCACAGTTACAGGTGGAGCATCTATGACTATAGATGTAGGATCTGATACAGATGATACTTATCTATGGCATATGCGATTAGGGCATATGGGAGAAAGATGATTGATGGAGCTTCATAAAAGGAAACTATTGAAGGGAGTGAAAACTTGTAAACTAAATTTCTGCAAGTATTGTATGTTTGAGAAACAATGTAATGTTAGTTTCAAAACTACAAAATACAAGAGTAAAGGGGTGATTGATTATGTACACAGTGATGTATGGGGTCCTTCAACAACAAAATCTAAAGGTAGGGCAGAATACTTCGTGACCTTTGTTGATGATTACTCAAGGAATGTTTGGATCTACTTCATGAAGCATAAAAGTGAGGTGTTCACTAAATTTAAGGAATGGAAGGCTGAGGTAGAAAGGAAGATAGAAAAGAAAATTAAGTACTTGAGAATAGATAATGGAGGGGAGTATACGTATAAGCTGTTTCTAGAATTGTGCAAAGCTGAAGGGATTACACGTCGCTTCACGGTTCTAAAGACACCACAGCAAATTGGTGTAGTTGAAAGGATGAACAAGAAACTTCTAGAAAGAGCTCAGAGTATGAGGCTGAAAGTAAGGTTGAGCAAGAGATTTTAGGCATAAGCAGTGAATATGGCATGTTTCCTCATCAATAGGTCTCCATCAAAGGTGATTGATTGTAAAATTCCTAAAAAGGTATGGATAGGAAAACCAGTTGATTATTCTATTCTAAAAATATTTGATTGTCCAGCCTATGCGCATGTAGAGAGTCAGCAGCGTTCCAAGTTAGACTCAAAGTCTAAGTAGTGTATTTTTCTTGGTTTAAGAAAGGCGTAAAAGGATTCAAGTTGTAGGATCCAAGTTCAAAAAAAGTTGCGGTTAGTAGGGATGTTATGTTTGATGAGTCTCACATGGTGAAGTCAAATTGTAATTCACAAGCAGTTGATGAAAATAAGAAAGGTTCTACTGTGCAGGTGGAGTTAAGTGAGTCAGAAATAACAAGAGATAATGAGTCATCCAGTGACTTACCAGGACAACAGGAAGTAATAGAAGTTTTCTATACTGTGGCAAA
>NW_024868817.1:41673-41759 GCF_013358625.1 Macadamia integrifolia | reverse complement strand
TTATGCTAGCGCAGTTGGTAGTCTCATGTATGCTATGGTTTGTAGCAAGATGGATTTGTCTCATGCAGTTAGTGTTGTTAGCAGAT
>NW_024868817.1:0-41561 GCF_013358625.1 Macadamia integrifolia | reverse complement strand
CAGCAAGGAGGTACAATGTTACATTGTGATACTCTGAGTGCCATACATCTTGCAAAGAATCAGGAGTGCCATACATCTTGCAAAGAATCAGGTCTTTCATGCAAGGACAAAGCATATTGATGTGAAGTTTCACAAGATCAGGGAGCTCGTGTCAGAAGGCAGTATTCACTTGAGAAAAATTCATACAGATGTCAACCTTGCAGATATGCTTACCAAGCCAGTTACCATAAAGAAGTTCGAGTCCTATTTAGACTTGATTAATATTACTCATTGTTGAAGATGAGGGACGCACCAAATAGGTGTAGGTTTATATCTCTGATTAGGTACGGTGATGAAGACATCTACATGTTATCTTTACAGGAGGCTCAACAAAATTCAAGCCAAGGTGGAGATTGTTGGTGTACGATGTCTTGTATTTCATCATAGTTTAATCCAGGGAGTACTAGTGCAGGCGCCTTGATTGGATCATAGATTGTTGGTGTATAATGTCTTTTATTTGAGGGCAATTTTATACTTTTCCGGATTAGGGTTTTTTGCTATATATTCATAGCAAGGGTTTCTTTCTCTATAATGCAAGCAATACCGAAAGGTGTGAGGGACCAATGCTATAACCCTATTCTCCATTGATAGTGAAGCAGGATCTCATCTCATCGAGGACTTAGGCAACCATGTTGAACCTCGTAAATCTGTGTGCATTATTTGTTCTATTTTTCTATTATCTTCTGCATCGTTTTTTGGGTTGCGTTTCTATAGGCAACCTATAAATGAACCGGGTCAAGACCCAATCTAACCTAGTTCAATTAACATCTCCCAGTCGCCCAGGCAAGGTGGACATACTTGATTGTCCTTCTAGAAGTCTCTCTACCATAGGTGTCTCATCATACAGGAAAATGAAGCGTGCAACCTAATGAGATAGTACGAATGTATAAGTGCTATATTAAGCGTCCATCTAACATACATAGCACATCACTCACAAATAATCTGGGGTACCCTAAACAATCCAACTACACCAAATCTAGCACTCTTGATCCCTCATGATGAGCAGTGCTAACCTTGCAACATGTAATGTGCTCATGACTACATCGTAACATAAATACGACAAGTCGCCTGGGAAATAACCCACAAAACAAGGGTATAATTTGAATAGTTTTCCTTAAGCCCACATATCAATCCGAATATTCTCAATTGCTTTCCCAATTATGTCTTGTTGGACTGCATCATCCATGATCCTAAGGTGCACGTTGAAGTAGCATCATTGGGCATCCTCTTCATAACATAAACTCAGTTAGAGGGTATTCATAAGATCAATTCATTTTGATCCAAGTGGCTCATATAGTGACGAAGAAGGGATCCATTCAATCACTCTCACAAATCACCGTAAAATGCACATACAATATGAAATTTATGTTATGGTGCAACACCCATTAAGATAGGCATATCACTCATAAAAAAAAAAAAAAGGAACACCATACGAGTCTGGATTAAGTCGCACTTGCAAGCGCCTAAACTGTGATACCCTACTTTTTAAACTCGGTCTAATTACACGGTTGACCCGGTTTAACCATGCAGGACCCGAACCGGAGAGGGTTAAGGCGGGTTCCTTATGGACCATGATGGCAAGAGTGACCTTGAACACCGGTTGGCCAGACATGTCCGAGTCAGTGCCAAAGGAGACGGGTGTACCCAAGCCGTGTACATGCACATATCATAAGGCCATGTACGGATAAAGCTGGTATGTAGCCGTATCCTAAAGCGCATACGTATAATATACCTTGTGCCGAGAGTGAGATTCATGCCGAGAGTCGAATTCCACCAAAATCCCACTTGTTGGCCATTTTTCGGCCCTCAGGTGGGCGCATCCGCCCACTTGAGTGACCCACCCATGTGTTTACTAGTGGTTTTAAGAAAGTATAAACATCATTATTTTGTGTTTTTCAATATCTCATTTATTACATTTAGAAGTTGGTGAGAAGATTAAAGAGGAGAGAGAAAAGAAGGGAGAAAAGAGAACGGAGAGGAGGAAAAGGGAAGGAAAAGGAAGAAGAAATGGATTTAAGCGGCGCCAAGGTTTGATCTTCCCATTCCGACGTCGGAAGAGTGATCCCCAACACGAGATCTACGATTAGAGGTGAGCAAAGGCTATGTTTCTTAAACTTTCGCCAAAACCCAAGTAAAACCCTTGATTTGGGTAGAGTTCCTTGAGGCCTTGTAAATCCCCCTTGAGATGATGAATCTAAGGTTTGATAGATGGTCTATTTGTTGATTTTGAAGGATTTGAAGAAGTGTTTACAAGGTTGGAGAAGCATTGGTGATTTCTTGAGCTAAGAAGTGATTTTAGGGTTTTGAAAGAGTTCTTGAGCAAAGAAGGTAAGATGGCTTCTCAATCCTTAAATCTAACTTAGATCTAGGTTAGAATCATCTTATGAGACCTTGAATGTGTGGAAAATGGGTTTGGAAAAGCCCTATTTGATTCCCCAAAGGCTGGGAAAAGTTTCAAGAAAAATGGCATTTTTTCACCCTCTCAGGTGGGCTGAGACCGATGGGCCAAACGGCCCGCCTGAGGGCACCCGCCTGAGAGGGCAGGCCCTCGGGGCCGACCGGTGGGCCAACCTACCCACTGGTTAAGACTGGGGGGCCGACCGGTGGGCCGACCTACCCGCCGGTCAGGACCGGTGGGTCAAGACTGGTGGGCCAACCTGCTCTCCTGTGAAGGCCGGTGGGCCGTGACAGGTGGGCTGTCCGACCCACTTGAGAGGCCCCCAACGTGATTTTTATGTCCGAATGGACCCAAAACGGACGTGCGACCTTCTTTTATGATTCTAAACATGATTTTGTGATCAAATCTTGTTAGTTTTGACTCCAAAGTGGTGAAATTCTAACCCCATTCACTTATAATAGGTTCACCAAAATTTACGTTTTTCGCGCCAGATCTCACCCGTACCGGGTGTGAGTCTTTGTACACGACAGGTAAGTGGGGAGAGGATGTTTGGCCTTATTTTAAGGCTTGTTTGGCATTCATTTAATTGTATCTAGAGTAGCCATGTCATCATGCAAATTATGTGTAGCTTAGCCATCCTCATATGATTATGACATGTGTGTTGTGTTTTACTTTCTCAATGCTAAATGATGATGTGCTTATGTGATGAATGATGGGATCATTGTGCATGATGCATTATTAGACTAGATGCCGTAGTCAGCTTGGAAACGAGTGCATTGGTGGCCCGTGGAATGGGACGCAGTGGCACTATGCAATCGTACTATGTCCTATAGGAGCATGCGCTTAGGATTATCATCTTCCCTTGCTACGACCCTTCCCAACAGGGGTTGAGGTGTTGGGTTACCATTTTGGGAGAAGCAGTGGTCGCAATTGTCGGGTCATTGTGGCGGTTAGACATACGCCCGGCTGGTCATTAAGACAGTCGGCAACCTTGGTGGTATATTCAAAAGGGCCAATCGTACTGCTTTTAAATTGCTGGAGTCAGCACCTTTATTTTCTGTATTTATTTTTATGTTGAGAGCCAGTAGTCGGCATGCTTTACTTTTTCAAGTACTCATGGTGGGCCTTCTCCGACAGCCCTATGGGTGTATCGCGGGATGGAGTTCGCGGCTCGTATCCGGAGTATACGCGCACTGTGGTTGTAGTAGCACTAAGCCAAAGACTTAGTAATGTTGTTTAAGTGGATGTGATTAAAAATGAATTGCATAGCATATAGTGCATATGGTTGTGATTGTTGTGTGGACTGTTGTGTGGTCCTTATTTTCACTTATAGAGCTAGTGAGCTCATCCCACTTGTACACCTCTTTTAGATGATTTTGCAGGTCACCAGCCTAAAGATCAAGGGTCGGGCCCCACAATTGAATTCCCCGAAGAGGATTGGTGGGTCCCCGAGAAATATGAGCACGGTATGGATTGCATGTGCGAGGGCTGTGCTGTGGGACCACAACAGTGACGCCATACAGGGTTTTACTTTTTTATTCTTTTGATGACCCCTTTTTGTGTACTTGATACGTGAATTGTTATTCTTTTGTGTAAATATCATGCCTGCGGGCCCACATGTATTTATCTATGTACTACAATTTGGGTATCAAGTATATTGGGGGTATTTACAGGAAAATTAAGTCTTCCGCTGAACTTTTGAACATTGATTTTAGATGTGTGTATGCTGTGGTTGGGTACTATATCAGATGATCCTGGCAGGTTTGGGTTAACCGGAGTTAACCCGATCATCGGTCCGGTTCTCTGTGAACAGGGTGTGACATAAACTAAGTTAATCAGCCTAGTCGCCCTGTAGACACCCAATTTTGACACCCTCCCCTGGCTATGATGACTCACAGATTGTGGATAAGACCTTTCCTTTTGATCAACAGAAAAGATGACTTTCCAAGGTGATCCGAGCTTAGAAAAACCGCCCTTACACTAAACCTAGAAACCCTAAAAGATTATGACATAGCATATATGGAGGAATCAAGTCCAAGTAACCATACGGATGGATAGTGATTAGAACCATGATTCCAATGATATATGCTATGCCAAAATTAGACCATCAGATCTCCTGTAATTGCCCCCAAAAAATGGGACTCTTGTAGTTAGTCAGATCGGAATTTGGGATATTCCAAGAATATTCCCTCGTGGTCCCCCAAAAAAATTTGTAAGACTGCAAACCCTCATAAAAAATTTGTAAGACCACGAAGCCCATGGCCCCACGGACAACCCTCAACCTATGAATGTCCAGATTTGGAAAGGCTATGGATTTCCCCCTTTGGAATCCATAAATCTATAAATAGGCCCCTATTCACCCATCCCAAAGCACATTTGTTTGGTATACCTACACCCCTCCCTTGAGTGAATTATCCCTTTGCTAGCTTTTACTCTTCTTAGCCTAATCCCTAGTTAGCCCTTGCTAGCTTAATCCCTTGCTAACCCTTACTAGCCCAATCTCTTGTTAGCCCTTGCAAGTATAGTCCCTTACTAGCCTTCACAAGCCGAAGCTCTGCCAAAGTCTCAGTCCAAAAACTAGTCTTTACAAGTCGAAGCTCTGCTGAAGTCCTAGTCCATAAACTAGTCTTCACCAAGCTGAACCTCTGCCCAAGCATCCGGAGGGTCACCAAAGTCAGAATCTTGGAAGAAAAGAAGTTAGAGGTCAAAACCACTTTCCCCTGAGCCAGGAGAATCCGAACAAAGGTACATGTACACCTCAGCAGGGGCCCACCCCTCTTGACCAGAAACATAGGTCAAGCTTAGGTATAATCACTCACTCAGCTAGCAAGATGTAGACCTTTTATTCATTTTGTGGTTGTGTATATATTAAATAATTTAGTCATGAATGTGGTATAGGAATAAATAATGGAAAATGTTCGTTCTCAAGCATCTAGTAGGAAAACTAGTTGAACCGGGTGGATTGGGTGCCTAACCCCTTCCCAATTCCACAACCTGACATATACCCTTTTCTCTGGACCAGACCAACTTCCAGGCCCTTTCCTTAGGGATTTGGCCCACCCTCGGGTCCTAGGCCCTTAACCCTAGGTGGTGACTCCAACCCTTTATTCTCACATGATTCCCAATCCTCCAATACTGGACCATCATCAATACCCATTTTAGAGGGCATACCTCTCAAGAAGAGAACCCTATTTCAAACCTCATGACCTGCGAAATAGGCCCCCCACATGTCTCCGAGCAGGGACGTGACAATACGGGGGCCTGCAAACGTTGGAAGGAGGGATGTTACCCTCACAGTAGCTACTCCATTGGGGATAAAATTTGTCAAGCTTCTAAAACTAGATGCTACCTTTAAATGCAAGAACATTTTCCATCACACTTATTTGATGACATGTTTGGTTGACCCATGTTTGTAATTGTATGCACTAACCACATCATACATCTTCTCAAAGTGAAATTATTTGACGAGGGTACTCCCTGTCATGCCCGTACCCTCAGGGAAGTCAGTGCATGTCATACTAAGTACTATGGGATCAAATGGTAGCTGCTTCTTGTACAAGAATGTGTGGGATATTATCATACGATGAGGATGTTCACAATTGTGCCCACACCCCCGGGGAGGTTAGTGCACCTTAAGGCATTCTGGGATCGGTTGATAATAACCCCCACATTACACTTATGCACACAATCACGACACGGTTCCATTTACCCCCATGGCTAATTGTCTAACCTCATGTGTAGTCACGCGTAATGGGCATTGAAATCACCCCCTTGATACCATACCTCCGGGTATATCAGAAGGATCACGTACCTTGTGTATATAGATCTTGTCAAGGTTAGCATATTTGGTCCTATTACATCCACTGTATCCCTGCCCGTTACTCGTGACAACACACGAGGTTAGACAGTTTGCGACAAGGGTAAATGGAGCCGTGCAGTGATTGTGTGGGGTTACCAGCAACCGATCTCAGAATGTCATAATGTGCACAAATCTCCTCGAGGGCGCTGGCACAATTATGAACATCCTCATCGTATAATACTATCTCACACATTCTTGTATTGGAAGAGGCTATCATTTGATCCCAGTGCACTTAGTATGATATGTATTGACCTCCCTGGGGGTGCGGACATGACTGGGAGTACCCTTGTCAAATGATTTCACTTCGAGCATGATGCATGATGTGGTTAGCATATACAATTACAAACAAGGATTAGCTAAACATGTCATCAAACAGTTGTGATGGAAAATGTTCTTACGTTTAAAGGTAACATCTAGTTCTAGAAGCTTGACAATTCCCCAGTGGAGTCGGCACTGTGAGGCTAACGACCCTCCTTTTGACGCTCGTGGGCCCCGTGCTGCCCATCCCTTGCTCGAGGACATGTGGGGGGCCTATTTTTCTGGTTGTAGGGTTTGGCATAGGGATTCTCTTCTCAATAGGTATGCCTTCTAATGTGAGTATTGATGATGGTCCAATATTAGGGGATTGGGAATCATGTGAAAATAAGGGGCTAGAGTCGCCACCTAGGGTTAAGAGCCTAGGACCTGAAAGTGGGCCCAATACCTGGGGAAAGGGCCCCGAAGGTTAGTGTGGTTCAGAGAGTAGGGTAAGTGCCAGATTTTGGAATTGGGAAGGGATTAGGCACCCAATCTACCCAGTTAAGCAAGTCTTCCTACTAGATGCTTAAAAACGAACATTTTCCACTACTTATTCCTATACCACATGCATGAATAAATCATTTAATAGCTACACTACCACAAAATGAATAAAAGGTCTGCATTTTGCTAGTTGAGTAAACGATTATTCCCGAGCTTGACCCCTGTTTCGGGCCAAGAGGGGTGGGCCCTTTTCTGAAATGGACGTTGATTGTCTCTTCGCTCTCTCGGATCAGGGAAAAGAGGCTTTGGCCTCTAACTTCCTTTCTTCAGAGATTTTGACTTTGGTGGTCCTCTAAATGGTCGGACAGAGGTTTGGCTTTTGAGGGTAGCTAGTGAACTTGGACTCTGGTAGAGCTTTGACTTGTGAAAGCTAGTTCTGAGACTAGGACTTCGGCAAGGCTCTAGCTAGGGGAGGCTAATTCTTAGATTTTCAGGTCGGCAGAGCTACGGCTAGGGTGGCTAGTTTCTAGACTAGGACTTTGGTAGAGCTTCAGCTTGTGAAGCCTAACAAAGGACTAAACTTGCATGGGCTAGCAAGGGGTTGGGATAGCAAGGGCCAACTAGGGACTAGGCTAACAAGAGCTAACTAGGGACTAGGCTTCCAAGAGCAAAGGCTAGCAAAGGGATAACTCACCCAAGGGAGGGGGTTAGGTATACCAACCAAGTGTGCTTTGGCATGGGTGAGTAATGCCCTATTTATAGATTTCTAGATCCCAAGGGGGGGGGAATCCGTAACCTTGACAAATCTGGACACTCATTGGCTGAGGGTTGTTCACAGGGTTGCCAATTTCTTTGCGGGGCTCACAGGACCGAGGGCTTTGCGGTCTTATAAAGTTTTGGCACAGGGCCATGGGGCTCACGTCTTACAAAGTTTTTTCATTGGGCCACTGGCCTCATGGGGCAGCCATTGCTTCACGGGGCCATGATGGAATATTCTAGGAATATCTTAGATTATGATATGGCTATTTGCAGGAGTTCTATTTTCTGGAGGGGATTACAAGAGATCTAATGGTCTGATTTTGGCATACCAGATATCATCAGAATCATGGTTCCGAGCACTATCCATATGTACACTTACTTAGACTTGATTCCTTCATATATGTCATGCCATAATTGGACCCCTTTCCCTGGGTTCTAGGGTTTTCGGTTTGGGTGTGAGGCGGTTTTATCCAAGCCTGGACCACCTAAGAAAGTCATCCTCTCCATTGATCAAAAGCCAAGGCTATGTCCACAATCTATGAGTCATCATAGCCGGGGGAGGCTGACAAAATTGAGTGTCTATAGATGCAAGGAATGTAGCTTATTATGGTTAGGTCACATTCCCTATGCTTTGGTCCCTTGCTAATAGAGGGTAAGGTGTTGGATAACCCAACTATGGTATGTTTGATGAATCCTTCCGGAATGCAACTTTCATAGTATGATGTGATTGTTTTCGAAGGAGGAAACTACTCTGACATGGTCAATGGTAATTCTAATGTTGTGACTACCAGGAGGGGGTTATCAGGGGTTTGCTGGGTGACCGATGGTTGTATTCCAGGACCGATAGGCTCCTAATCACAACTAGGTTGTATCACTGGGTGGCTGATGTGCAAGTTCTGAGGACCAGAGCTATAGCCTAATGTGTCGTAGTAGCATGTACCCAACTTAGTTATATGTTAGGTGGTTTTAAAGTAAAATAAATTGCATCATTCTCGCATCATGAACTATGTGTATATGCTTGCATGGACCCCATCCCTCAGTGAGCTAGTTGGAGATCACACCACGTGTGTGTTGCTTTTAATATAATGATGCAGGTGCCATCGTGCCGCTGGGCAGTGACATTTCTTCCTTTATGCCTAGGTACAGTGGTGACTGGTAGACACTAGAAGCGGAAGAGCACTATCCCAACTATGATTGTGATACCTGTGCGTATGCCACACCGTGAGCCAAGTGATGGTCTGCTGTCATCCTGATACCATATTTTTGGATGCTATACTTTTTAGGTTATTATAGGTATGTTTTGACAGTGCGACAAGAATAAAAAAAAATTTTTTGTAATATATTAACGGTAGTTGTTTTCCCCAACATGATTATATGATTCCGCTATATTATACTATGATTCCACTGTGATTATTTAGTTAGTTAGGTATTGTGTGATTGTGATGGTTAATGTACTACTAATCAGATATCCTTGTAGAGGCATAAGATAGGTACGCATCTTATTCACATCTTTGGTATCTTAGAAGTGGGAGCAACGCGTGACAGCTTGGTATCAGAGCGCGATGCTTTGCCTTAACTCACAATCTACATGACCCTTAGGATTTTGGGGATTAGGATTAAATTAAAAATCTTAAATCAACCAACAATAAATAGTGCACAATTAGGAGACAATCATTGGTGTAAAAGCCATTTCATTGATAAGGAATCTGAATACATAAACTTCTACATACATTTTTCTCAAAAATAAATAATGAAAGCAAGAAATCCTAAACTAATTCCATAAAAAGTTCATAATAGAAGTAAAGTAGAAATAAGAAAGAAAAAGAAAGTAAAGCTGCTATGCAGGAAAGCAAGAAAGCGGGAATTCCTACAACTAGTCGAGCACTCTAACGCCACTACTCCTAATGAGATGCTGAGGGTTGGTCTCGTGTTGTAGGCTATGTCAAAAGTATCCTGAAGAAGGGTACCATGTCATGCAGTTACCGTTCCAAGGATATAACTTGACAATACCTTCGGTCCACACTCTCAAGGTGGTTATCCATTCTCCTAAGAATGTTGTTCGTGGCGTCTAGATGATCAACCACGTCGCTCCACCTATGCTCTTGTGGTCCTCTAAAAGAAGAGGCCACAGATGTCCCCATCGTACTCGGTGGTGGTGGTGGTGGTGGTGGAAAGTTCCCAGGAATAGGTGGGATACCATCATCCTGACCAAGTCCACCCTCAAGGTTCCCCTCCACATCCACATGCTACTGGTCTAAGTCCACATCCTCACCCTCCTCATCCTCAGTTGCCTCATTAACGATAATCATTTTCCTGAGGGACTCTCGATTGAAGTCACCCCAAAGTGGTTAAACACCGAGGTTAGCAGCTTTCTATAGCAAAGATTCCTAGCCCGACGATCCTCAACCTTAGCCTTCATGTTGCACATGATGATGTAGGGAAGGTTGAGTTGGTTCCCCTCATAGACACAATATGTCACATGTGCATGTTGGATGGAGTCCTCATCATAGTGACTACCACTAGGAAGGATATTTAGCTGCACTATTGCAACACCCTAATTTTACTTGTCTACCTTACTTGTGGACCAATATTGGCATGGTTGGCTGCAGTGGAATGCCAAGAGAAGAGAAATGACCCCACATGTACATGTTCAGCATGCCAACAGTACTAGAGAAATCAATAAGAAGAATGGCAAACAGGTAATTCTAACTTAAAAAGGGGTCAAGTATGGAGGGGATGTTACAGACCATAGGGGGCTAATTCTAGCATAACCGGTGGGGGAGAACCGGCGAGCTGGTTTAAATGGTAGAGACCAAATTTAGAAATTCTGTGCAATTGTTGTGGGCCCCACACATCTCCTTTCTATGTATCCATTCTCTCCTATATTTTAATGATGTCATAGAAGGAAAATTAGGGTAGAAACAACAAGGGATTAAATGAGTGTATGTATATTAATATGTATATGATGTATATGACTATATATATATACACATATCCCTCCACCCAAGCAAGCCCTTAGCCAAGTTCAGTGGAGGAGGGATATAAATAGGTGGGGGTACCACTGAATGCTCACTTTGAGATACTTTTGTTGCAAATAGCAAGAAGAAGACGGGAGAAAGAAGAAGGAGAAGAAGAAAAGAGAAGGAAAGAAGAGGAGAGAGAATTAAGGGAAGACTTAACTCACCTAAGGCATACCTTGGACTGATTGTGCCCATAGGTAAGTGATGAGCATAATAATGTGTGAAATCTTAGGGATATAAGTGTACATTTTGCCCCACTTTGGATAGTACTACTTTTATTTTTCTTTTTTTTTCTTAGTTTTCAAGCCTACAAGATAAAGTGCTTAAAGTGAATCAAGAACCAGTCCAAAGGTGGGACCCACTCATTGGTACCACATCCTCTCTCCTTCAAAATCTTGAAGATTATTTTCTCTCCTTGCCACCTCACAAGATCTTAAAGATGCTATGTAGAGATTCTTTTCTGATTTAATCAAGATTGCAAGATATTGATGAATATTGTAAGGAAATAATAGAATTTGTTAATTTTGGAATCAGATTCTCTCTTTCCTCACACAATATCTCAGAGAATGAGGATTTTTACTAAGATTTAATTTTATTTTATTTGTTTTCTTTTCTTAAAGAAGACTTGTAGAAAGGAGGTAAGAAAAAAACCCTATAAAAGCCCCTTCCTCTCCCCTCCTATTTTATTATTCCCCTTAGTTTATTTTCTAGTTTATGCTTAGTTTTCTTCTCTCTCTCCCTCTTACTCTTTAGTTTTTGTTCTTCTCTATTTTTGCTTTAATCACTTTTGTAATAGTGTTTTATGTCAATTAATGCAAGCATTCTTTTATTCTTATTCAGTCTTTTATGTTTATGATTTATGCAATTGAGTTGAAATTTTTAAAGTTATGGTTCTAGGCTTAGATCTATGTGATAAGATCACGAGCCGTGTAGCATATTTTTTTTTTTTCAAGTTCATTTTTTTTTTTTTTAAGATTTGTTTTCTCTAGTACTAGAAATTTCAGATTTGGTTTATTCCAGATCATATTTTTAGTACTGGTAGTATCTCAAATCACCCAAGCTTTCAAGTTCAAGCATTGATTCAAGTAAAGAGGTTCCTTCAGTAGTCTTCTCTCCCCCCCCTCTCATTCCCTCTTCTGACTACCTTTTCTTTCTTAATTTAGGATTTTAATTTCAGTCGTTACATTATTGCTATCCCTTTCCCTTAAGGATTATGGCTAGTGTATGTGGTGGCTTTGCCCCTCCTAGTCATAGAACCATCAATTTATTATTTTTATTTTAATTATCTCCCTTTCCCTGAAGCCAAGTAGAGTAACCCTTGTAAGAATGACTCTCTAGTCAAGTAGGGAAGCTCATATTATGATGCATCTCTCGGGCTAAGTAGAGAAACCTACTTGTGAGTCTCTCTCTAGCTTTCTCCCCTTTTTTTTACTTTATTTTTATTTAAGTATTTTTTATTTTATTTATTTATTTATTTAAATTTTAAATTACGTGGGTTATTTATTTTCAGTTATTTATTTATTTAATTTTAATTACGTGGCTTGCGTCTTTAAATTCTTAGATGACAAATGGTTAGGATGTTATTTAAGATACATATGTTCAGTACGGTAATTAGAATTATATCACAACCATTAATCGGTTCACTTTCGCATTATTAAAAGAAATAAAAAAATAAAGTGGTTGCTCTCCCCGTGTTCGACCCGTAGCTATACTGATCCGTACGCTTACGGTTACATTTTAAATCCCAATAAGTTTTTGACACCGTTGTTGGGGAGACAGTTTCATGTTATTTTTCGCTTTTTTTTGGTAAATCGGAGTGCTTTGTTTACTTTGTTTTGTTTTTTCTTTTCTTTTCTTGAATTCCTGAGAAGAACAACTTGCAATAATAGTTGTATCGATGGAGGTCGACGTGCCTCATAGTATGATAAAGATAGATTTTGCCCTGTAGCAGTACCTCAGAAATTGACATGTGCAACCCCAGATCCCTGCCGCTAAGCTTCCAAAAAGCCAAAAAATAAAAAAAAAAAATAAAAAAATATCAAAAAAAGAAGTTTTACTATCCATTCTTTTGTGCTTGTCTCACTCTAGTTGTGGGTAGTTTTCTGTTGCATGAGTGTTAGGTGGTACGTATTACTAAGAATCGGTTAGAAAGAAGAGATCCAACAAGTAGTGACCCTATACGTTTGCTCTCTTTAAAACCCTTCAATATAGGAGACCAATAACAAAACCCTTCACCTAAATCTCTGAAAGATAGTAACTACCCTGCTAGAACAGCCCAACCTTCCTGCATAGTTCTACCACAAGCCCAGGGCAATAATTTTGAACTCAAATATCAATACATCACTATGTTGCCCCACTTCCATGGGTTGACTTCTAAGGATGCATACCTATTTCTAAGAGAATTTGAAGAGGTATGTGTTCTAAATTTCTAATTAAGATCCAATAGCTTTCTGATGATGCTGTTAAGCTTAGGTTTATCACTTTTGCATTGAAAGATCAAGCTTAGAAGTGGTTGTATGGGTTACCCAAAAATTCCATAACCTCATGGGAACAATTCACAGTTGTCTTCCTTAAGAAGTTTTTCCCAACTCATAAGACCAATAAGCTTAGAAGTGATATCCTTCAGTTTAGGCAAAAGCCTAGTGAGTCATTTTCTAAACTTATGGAGAGATTCAAGGATCTACTCCAAGAATGCCCTCACCATGGCCTAGACCTATGGCATTTATGTCAAATAATTTATGAGGGTATTGATTACCCAACTAAACAAATGATAGAGTCTATGTCCCTTGAGGGATTCACCTCCTTTACAGATGAAGGAAAGGCATGAGAATTCTTACTTGACTTAATTGATAAAACCCGTGAGTGGGAATCAACCCAAGAGAGTGAAAGAACCATAGGAGGAAAATGATATTTTGTGGATGGGATAGTAGCCAAAGAAGCCCATTTTGATAGCATAATCAAGAGAATTGAGGCTATTGTTCTTAGAGAGCTATCATCAATCAATTTGGTTAAGATTTGTGCTTGGTGCCAGTCCCCTAGACATCTCCTAGAAGAATGCCCCAACACCTCTTGAGGCACTTCTAATGATAGTGTTAATGTTTTATACCAGAATAATCCATATAGTAATACCTACAATCCAGGATGGAGAAATCACTCAAATTTCTCTTGGAATCAGGGCAACCAAGCAGAGCCTTTCAATTTTCATAATCAATGTCAACCTGGACTCCAAAGCCTCCCTTTGCTTAACAATCTTTTTCCCAAAATACTTTTCCTAGGTCAATTGTAGGACCTCAAGCTAGTTTTCCTAGGGATCCTCTCCTATCATCTTATCAACAAGCCCCTGGATTTACCAACACTAGAGAGGCAAGTAGAATAAGTGACTTGGAAAAAAAATGGCCCTCTTCATGACATGCCATCAAAATCTTACGAGAGAACTCACTCAAGTTGTCTCAATTATGCGTGAGAGGGAGAAAGAACTTTACCCAGTCAACCAGAGCCTAACCCTAGGCATCATCAGCCTGTTAGTTCACAAACATTAACTAATGCACCACTGAATATAGTACAAGGTCAGACCCAAGAAGGGCCCTCTAACCAATGTAATGTTGTTTATGCCCTTAGGAGTGGTAGAGAGTACCAACAGTGCATTCCTAAACCTTCCTCATCTATTACTCATGTTAACTCTCCTTCAGTTGAGGACACAAGTGTGCCTCTTGTTTCAGGTTCGTCTGATGAACCTAAAGATTTTTCTAAAACTAAAGATGATTTGGTTAAGGAAACCAAAAATGATTCTTCTGAACAGGGGTAAATCCCTAACAGTTCTTATGTTCATCCTGTCCCATTTCCTAATCGTTTGGTAAACAAAAGGAAGACTGCTTCCATAGATAAAATTTTAGAAGTCTTCAAAGAGGTAGAAGTGAACATCCCCATTTTAGATGCCATATCCTATATCCCAGCCTATGTAAAGGTACTGAAATATTTGTGTACTCACAAATGTATCACTAGTGTGCCCAAAAAGGCGTTCTTGGCAGGTAACATTAGTTCCATAATTACTCAGCCTATAACAGCCAAGTAAAAGGATCCAGGGAGCCCTACCATATCTTGTGTCATAGGCAACACCTACATTAAGCATACCTTACTTGACCTTGGCGCAAGTGTGAATCTTTTACCTTACCATGTGTACAAGCAACTCGGATTGGAAGAATTGAAAGCCACTAGAACTACTCTTCAGTTGGCAGATAGGTCTGTTAAAATTCCTAAAGGGATGGTTGAGGATGTCTTACTAAAGGTGGGGGAATTTATTTTTTCTGTTGATTTCATTGTGTTAGATATCAATCCCTTCTAAACCAATGATGAGATCCCAATAATTCTAGGAAGACCATTCTTGACTACCAGTAATGCATTAATTAATTGCCGAAAAAGTTTCCTAAGATTATCTTTTGGTAACCAAACTGTTGAGTTTAATATGTTTAGGATAGATAAGCAACCACATATGGAAGAAGAGATCAATATGCTTAAGGATTTTCTTGATTTTTCTGATGATTTAGTTACCAACTTTGATATTGATTTTGATTCAGAATTCCAAGAGTGTATGGATGATTTGGATGATGATAGTGAAAATTTCTTTTCTAAAGTCTTGAGTCTTTACACACCTGTGGAGCCCTTAGGACCCTTTTCCAATTTCATTCCCAAACTTTTCATAGTGAGCCCCCTAAGCTAGATCTTAAGGGGTGCCATCTAATTTGAGGTATGCTTTCCTAGGGCTTGATCAAACTCTTCCTGTAATAATTTCTTCAAATTTGACTTCTAGCCAAGAAGAGGAGTTACTTGAAGTGTTAAAAGATAATAAGGAAGCCCTAGGTTGGACCATGGCTGATATTAAGGGTATAAGCCTTTCTATTGTGTAACATCATATACATCTTATGGAGGATTCCAAACCATCGACGGAACCCCAAAGAAGAGCTAACCCAGTGATGATGGAAGCTATTAAGAAAGAGATCCTAAAGTGCTTGGATCATAGAATAATTTATCCTATTTCTGACAGCCAATGGGTAAGCCTAGTTCACGTAGTGCCTAAGAAGTCTGGTGTGATTGTAGTTCCTAATGCCAATAATGAACTAATTTCAACCCATGTCCAATCTGGGTGGAGAGTGTGCATAGACTACAGAAACTTGATGTGGCAACCTAGAAGAACCACTTCCCATTGTCATTCATTGACCAGATGTTAGAGAGGTTAGCTGGACATAAATACTATTGTTTTCTTGATAGATATTCCGGCTATAATTGAAATAACCTAGAGGGGGTGAATAGGTTATACTAGTGGAATTTAACTCTTTTCGATAAATAGGTCACAAGTGTGACTGTAAGTTAAAAGCGATGCTGAATAAATAAAATAAAAACAACCACAACACAAGATTTATAGTGGTTCAACTCAATTCGAGTCTAGTCCACTCCCTACAAGAATCCTCTTGTAAGGTATTCCACTAGGTTTCCCTTTTAGTACAGTAGGTAGGGAAGAAACCTTTACAATCTTTTTACGGATAAGAGTATCCTTACAAATCTCCTTCCTAGGCAGAGAGACGCCTTCACAATCTCTTTTAGAGGTAGAGAGAGACCTTTCTCTTTTTAGGATAAGAGTATCCTTACAATCCTAAGTACAATCTAGAATTGTAAAAACAGAAAATAAGAAATAGTGGAATAAGAGGAATACCTCAAATGTGGTGCAAATGAAAATGAATAAATGATGAGGGATGCACCTTTTGTAAAGTCCTCTCTTACGGCTTTGACTTGCACAGGAGAGGGTAGAGGACTTTGATTGAAACTTGACCCTCTTGTTTGGGATTTGTGTAATTGAATAACTCAAGTAGAAATAAACTTCTCTAATGCTTGCAACAATGCTCTTAAAGCTCTTTCTTAATGAATAATTAATTAAGAGTGATTAGGGTATTTATAGGTGAACTTAGTGAAGAATTTTAGACAGGGAATCAAGCTCTGATGGACATATTCTGGATCCACCGATCGACCTCCATTGGTAGCCGATCGACCGCCAAGAGCCGTTGTAAGTAAAAAAATAGCCGTTGGGGCACTTCCAAGCAGGCACCGATCGACCGGGACTTTCAATCGGTCGACCTCCTATGGTCTTGGATAGGTCCGATCGGCTGGGGCTTCCATTCGGTCGACCGCCTATGGTCTCGGGTGGTTCCGGTCGACCGGGGCTTCCAGCCGATCGACTGCCAACATGACATGCTCTGTTTTGATAGACTGTTGTCATACTGACCAGTCATAAGTGTTTTGACCATAACTTTTTTGTCTGACTTCAGAATGATCTGAGATCAGTTGCGTTAGAATCACAACTTAATTTCCTACAGCTTCTATGAAGGATTCATCTCCTAATACTAATGTTAAGATTCTCTAAAATACCCTTGAGTTAGGTTACTGTGTGTTCCACACCACTTAGAGACTTTCCATACCTGGTCAAGGCATGCTCTATGGTCATTCTAATATGATGCAATGCACATGCATGAGGTGAGTGCATATAAGTATGTGGAAATTACAAATTACATTAAAAATAACTTAATCTATCCTAGTGGTCTTCTTCTTCATCACTTGAATCTTCCATTCTTTGGCCCTTCATCTTCTTTCCTTCTTGTTTGCAGTTTCATGTCTTTAAGCTTCATGTCTTGATTCGACCTTCAACCTTCTAATGATTTCTTCAAGCTAATCACACTTTATCAATCAAGTTAAAGATGTATGTTTGTTTGTTAACACCAAAACATGGCAAGGAGTGTGGACATGTTTCCCAACAATCTCCCCCTTTTTGGTGATGATAAACAAACATAGACAATGAAACCAAATACAATAAATAATTTGACTACCTCTGTGTAAATATCAATAGGATAATGAAATTCAGAGCCAGAAAGTAAACAAGGATAGATAAAGTCATTTCCATAAATAATTTAACATTTCCATATAAACAGTTTACAGATAATACTATCATATCATTGTCATTGTCAGAAGTAAGTCTTCTCCCCCTTTTGTCAACATCAAAAAGGTAATCAAAACGACACAAAAATACTCCCCCTGAGTATGTGCCACATAGAAAAATATCATAAGTTCAACTTTCCATAAATGTCAAAAGTATATAATAATAAACGACAGAAACAAACATAAAGTTGCAAGAAGAAACATAATTCCTAATCTGCTGCATCCACATCCGCCATGTCCGCGTCGTCATCGTCTTCTTTGTCATCCTCATCGTCCTCGTCGTTGCGGAGGAGCTTGAGAATCTCATTCTGCTTTCTTTCCATTTTTGCCAACTGGGCAAGGATGATGTTTCCAACTTTCTGAAGATCAGAAATAGTTGCATAGGCTGATGTCTCATCACTGCCTGTTTGCTGTGGTTGGCTGGGTCCAGCAGTAGTCTTTTTGGAGTGTGCGGGCTGCTGGGGAAGAAGATGCATTTTGCGAATGGTGGAAATATTGATCTCTTGGGGAAATGGGTCAAATGATTCACTAGAAAAATCTACTTAAAAGTGGTCCATGATTTGGCAAATCATCCGTCCATAGGGTAGATTTCCCTTTTGAAGTCTATCACCATGGGTAATCATGGTTTTGAGCAGAATGTAAGGAAGGTTGATGGGTACACATTTGCAGACACAGTAGGTAAGATAGGCATGAAATGGGGAGACTTCATCTCTATGACCACTCTTTGGGAGAATGTTGTAAGAGATGATAAGATTGATAATCCTCCCTATATCCGTAAGTTCTTTAGCCTTAATTTTGTGTGTATTAGCATATTCCTTCATAATGCTAAAGTACACACAGTCAACATCCATGAATTGTTCTATGTAGGTCTTAGGTTGGTAGTATTTGAGGTCCCCTGTCACAGAAATGTCTAGAATTTCTCCTAAAGTCAGGATGTCAATGTCTATTGGAACGCCCTTAACATAGGAATGGACCAAAAGGGTGTCACCTTCACCAGAGAAGGTAAGGTTACAAAAGAACATTTTGACTAAATGGGGATAACAATGGGAGTCAAGTTTGAGAATGTTGCCCCATCCCAAAGCATCAAAAAGGTCTTTGATGTCATACCTGGACAAAGAATCGGTATTGATGGTCCTACCTTGCTCTATGTTGCGAGAGATGTAGAGATCCCATGATTCTTGAGCAATGGTGGAAGAGAACCATGTATCTTTGTCAGAGGCCTTCCTTTTTCCCTTCTGAGCCACGGTTTTCTTGCCTCTATTTGGGCAGTGAGAGTCCATGATGATTAGAGGTGTAAGAGAGAAAGAGATGCAAGGGTTTTAGGAGATGAATAGGAATGAATCTCAAGAGTTCTAAGGTAGAAGGAAGTTCTAAGCTAGGGTTTTGGGAGATGAACAGTCGAAATAGGGTTTTAGGCCAAATAGGATTCTAAAGTTTTAAAAAAATGGGTTAAAATTTTGATTTTAAAGAGTTCAGAATCAAATTTTCAGCGGCGTCGGTTGATCGGTATATTTTAGCGGTCGATCGGTATCCCTTTCGGTTAGAGGCGGTCGATCGGAAGTCATTGGCGGTCGACCGTCAAACTATTCGGTCAGTGCCGATCAACCGGTATATTGGGGTGGTCGATAGGTTGAATCCAATAAATTTTTAGAACCAAAAAAATTATGGCTTTGGAAAGGATTTTTCAAGTCCGGGGCTTTTAGGAAAATAATTTTCAAAAAGAAATGTTTATTCAGCCAAACGGGTTGCAAATGCCAAGTTCCTTCCTTAGGAAACTAAAACGCTCTTCACCAAGAGGTTTAGTAAATATATCTGTGAGTTGTTTATCGGTTTCAATGAATTCTAGAGAGACATCACCATTTTGAATGGTGTCTCGTAGAAAGTGGTGTCGAATATCAATGTGCTTTGCCCTTGAGTGTCAAATGGGATTTTTACTCAAGTTTATGGCACTGGTGTTATTGCATATGATTGGGCAAGAATCGAAACTCACTCCAAGGTCCTGGAGTGTTTGCTTCATCCAAAGGATTTGAGCACAACATCTACCAGCTGCAACATATTCAGCTTCTGTGGTAGATAAAGCAACGGAGTTCTGTTTCTAGCTAAACCAAGAGACAAGGCAAGAGTCGAGGAAGTGACAAGTACCACTGGTACTTTTTCTGTCAATATGGCAACCTGTGAAGTCAGCATCTGAAAAGCTGACCAAGTCAAGGGGTTGGTTTTTGGGGTACCATAACCCAACATCACAAGTGCTTTTTAGATATTTAAAAATTCTTTTTACAACAGTGAGGTGAGATCTCTTGAGATCAGCTTGAAACCGAGCACATGCACATACACTGTACATGATGTCAGGTCTACTTGCTGTTAGATATAGAAGGCTTCCAATAATGCCTCTATGTCTAGTTACATCCTCAGAAGTTCCATCCTCATCCTTGGCTAGTTTCAAGGATGAGCTCATTGGAGTGTCTGAAGATTTTTGACTGTTGATGTCAAATTTGTTTAGCAGCTCCTTGGTGTACTTGCTTTGATTTATGAAAATTCCATTATCAGTTTGTTTTATTTGAAGTCCAAGGAAGAAATTTAACTCTCCCATCATACTCATTTCAAATTCACTGCTCATTTTGTTACTGAAATCAGTACACATTCTCTCGTTGGTTGAGCCAAAAATGATATCATCTACATAGATTTGAACAATGAGTATGTCATTCTTCAAGTTCTTCATGAACAGGGTTGTGTCAATCCTCCCCCTTGAGAAGCCACTTTCTATCAAGAAAGTACTTAATCTCTCATACCAAGCTCTAGGGGCTTGTTTGAGGCCATACAGAGCTTTCTCAAGTTTATAGACATGGTTTGGAAACTTAGGGTCTTCAAAGCCGGGAGGTTGAGCTACATATACCTCTTCTTGAATGTATCCATTCAAGAAGGCACTTTTGACATCCATTTGATATAGTTTAAAGTTCTTATGGCATGCAAAAGCTAGTAACATTCTAATGGACTCCAACCTTGCTACTGGTGCATAGGTTTCATCATAGTCTATTCCCTCTTGCTGGTTATACCCTTTGGCAACTAATCTTGCTTTGTTTCTCACTATGTTCCCATCTTCATCCAGTTTATTACGAAAGACCCACTTAGCACCAATGATGGTGTGGTGGTCAGGTAGGGACAAGTTCCCATACCTTGCTTCTTTCAAACTGGTGAAGCTCCTCTTGCATAGCTATAATCCAATCACTGTCTTTTAGTGCTTCTTCTATGTTCTTAGGTTCGATCCTTGAGATAAATGCAGTGTGATTGCATACCTCTCGGGTTTTAGATCTAGTCTGGATTTTTTCATCTAGATCTCCTATGATGTTTTCTAAGGGATGATTCCTATGAGGAATGACTTCCTTAGGTAGTGTTTCTAATTTTTCTATGGTAACATCATTTGAATCATTAAGAGAAATATCATTAGTTTTGTTCTTAAGTTCATCAATTATAATATCATCATCATCAACAAGAGATTTATTTAAATCATTAGGTAAAGATTCATCAAATCTTACATTCATAGATTCTTCAACCATTAAAGATTTTTTTATTAAAAATTCTATATGCCCTACTGTTGAGTGAGTATCCTAAGAATATTCCTTCATCAGATTTTGCATCAAATTTTCAAGATAATTTTTGGTGTTTAAGATGAAGCATTTACATCCAAATACTCTAAAGTAGTTTACTTTTGGTATTTTACCAAAGTATAGTTCATAAGGTGTTTTAGAAAGCAAAGGTCTAAGGATTATTCTATTTAGTACATAACATGCTGTATTTACAGCTTCAGCCCAAAAGTACTTAGGCAAAGAGTATTCATTAAGCATAGTCCTTGCAGTCTCTTGTAATGACCTGTTTTTCCTTTCAACTACTCCATTAGATTGAGGTGTTCTAGGAGCGGAGAAGTTATGGTCAATACCATACTTGTTGCAGTATAAGTCAAATTGACTTATATTGTCAAATTCTCCTCCATGGTCACTCCTCACAGAGGTTATAGTATATCCTTTCTGATTTTGCAATCTGTTACATAGAGTTGCAAATTCATCGAAGGCATCATTTTTATTTTTCAGAAAAACAGTCCAAGTGTATCTAGAGTAGTCATCAACAATTACAAAGGTGTAATTTTTACCACTCATACTAGATATGTTGATAGGTCCAAATAAGTCTAGGTGGAGTAGTTCCAATGGTCTAGAGGAAGAGACAATATTCTTCGACTTGTGGGAGACTTTGGTTTGTTTGCCTTTTTGACAGGCATCACAAAAACTATCTATTTCATACTTGATTTTAGGGAGGTTCCTCATGAGATCTTTGGATGCTATGGTTTGAATCAACTTGACATTTATATGTCCAAGTCTTCTGTGCCATAATGAAGACTCACTATGGTTAGAAACCAAGCATGCATTTAAGGGACTTACTTCATCAAGTATACAAACATAAATGTTGTTTTTCCTAGATCCTTTTAGTATTATATTATCATTTGCATCTTTGATACAACAGTGGGAGACATTGAATTCTACTTTGTATCCAATGCTACATAATTGACTTACACTTAGGAGATTATAGTTCAAATTTTTCACAAAGTAAACGTTCGAGATTGAAATACCTCAAAGTTTTATTTTTTCAATACCAGCAATCTTTCCTTTGCTGTCATCTCCAAAGGAGACCCATCCTCCATCGTAGTCCCGTAAGCTTGAGAATAGGTTCTTGTTGGATGTCATGTGTTTGGAGCATCCACTGTCGATGACCCATTCAGCTTCCACCTTATTCTTCAAGTAAACCTATAATAGAAATTTAATTGTACATTGGTCCCCATAATCTCATGGGTCCATTATTGTTAGTGTCAAACTTCCCGACTGGAACCCAAATGGTTTTGTACTTTTTAGGATTTTGGTTCTGCCTTTGGAATGGCCTTAGGTTTCTTTGAGTCCTCTGCTTTTCATAAGATCTATTTGATCTTTGTGGAGTATAGTATCTATAGAGTCCTTGGTTTTGGTATTTCCCTTGTGGTCTATAAGTCTCCCTAGGAGAGTTCTTGTATCCTTGGAATTGCCTTTGGGGCCTCTCAATAGAGTACTCTCTATGAGGTTGGGTTTTTCTATACCTAGGCATAGGTCTAGAGTTTTCTTGAGACCTATATTGCCTTCTTAGGGGTGTGTAGTAGTAGGCATGGTTTACTCTTGATCTCTCAGTTTGAGAGTTGGGTTTCTTCCTTTTCTTGGGGTGACACTGGTTTATGGAGTGTCCTGTCTTTTTACAAAAACTACATTTAATGTAGGAGGTGGATGGTTGGTTTCTTTGGTCACCCCTTCTTGGATTCCCATTTCTAGATGGATTTTGTCCATTATGACCCAGTCCTTCTCTTTCATTTGGACTCTTCCTTTGAGAACCTAGAAGATTGTCAAGGTTCTTTTGCCCCTGGGTAAAGGGGCAGAGGGTGGAGTTCAACTTAAAGTTTTCTTCCTCCAGTTCACTTACCTTTGAGGTTAGTGCCTCCACTCTCTTATTTAGTGTTTCAACCTCTTTTTCAAGTTTACTTTTATCAGACTCTAATTTTATACTTTCTTCATATAAGGCCTCGAAGGCTTCTTGAAGTTCCTCATTAGAGTCCCTTACTAAAAGTTCAGGTTGAATTTCACATACCTCTTGTTCTTCATCTCCGATGGCCATCAAGGCGAGGTTGGTGACTTCTTCTCCAAATTCACTTTTCTCTTCTTCATCACTTGAGTCCCATGTAGCTGCATAGGCCTTTCTTTTTGATTTATTTGGGCATTCAGTTATGAAATGTCCAGGCTTTCTGCACTCAAAACAAACTGTCTTTAGTAGGAATTTCCTTGGGTTTAATTTTTGTTTTACCTTTTTCCCCATAGGATTTGTCACCGTAGGATTTGTTCTTGTGTTGGAATCTTCCTTTCTTTTTGAAGAATTTGTTGAATTTCCTCGTGATGAGTGAAATTTCCTTTTCCATGTCGAATTCTTTATCTTCTTCATCATCACTTACTTCTTCGATAGGTTGAGTTGATTTTAGCGCTATGGTTCTCCTTTTCTCAGAATTTGGTTTGTCGGCATTCAACTCTACTTCATGCGTTTGTAGAGATCCAAGCAAATAGTCCAATGAGATTTTAGTTAAATCTTTGGCTTCTTCTATTGCTGTTTTCTTGGGTCTCCACGCTGCAGGTAAGGCTCTTAAAATTTTTCTGACTTTTTCAGCGTTAGTATAAGTCTTGCCTAAACCTTTAAGATTATTCACAATATTAGTAAATCTAGTAAACATAGAAGTTATCGACTCATTTTCTTTCATAGAGAAGGACTCGTAATCAGAGACGAGTTGGTCTACCTTTCTTTCTTTTACCTCTGCTGTACCTTCGTGTGTGACAAGAAGCATATCCCAAATTTCTTTAGCCGTGTCACATGCAATGACTCGGTTGAACTCTTGTTCATTGAGGGCACATTGAAGGAACGTAATAGCACGGAAGTTGTACTGGATGAGGGTGATGTCTTTAGCCGTCCATTCTCCTTTATCCTTCGGTACTGTCTTTCCATCAACTATCTTGGTGATGGTGTATGGTCCATTCTCTATGGCTCTCCATACAAGAATGTTGTGACCACACACAAAATTCTTGAATCTGCACTTCCAGAAAGAAAAGTTTTCTCCATTAAAGTACGGAGATCTCGAGACGTTCATACCTTCTGGTGGTCCTTGGAATGTGGCCATGGTCTTTGACTCACTATTAAGACGATATAGTCTTAAATAAATTGAGCTCCCGCTCTGATACCAATTGAAATAACCTAGAGGGGGGTGAATAGGTTATACTAGTGGAATTTAACTCTTTTCGATAAATAGGTCACAAGTGTGACTGTAAGTTAAAAGTGATGCTGAATAAATAAAATAAAAACAACCACAACACAAGATTTATAGTGGTTCGACTCAATTCGAGTCTAGTCCACTCCCTACAAGAATCCTCTTGTAAGGTATTCCACTAGGTTTCCCTTTCAGTACAGTAGGTAGGGAAGAAACCTTTACAATCTTTTTACGGATAAGAGTATCCTTACAAATCTCCTTCCCAGGTAGAGAGACGCCTTCACAATCTCTTTTAGAGGTAGAGAAAGACCTTTCTCTTTTTAGGATAAGAGTATCATTACAATCCTAAGTACAGTCTAGAATTGTAAAAACAGAAAATAAGAAATAGTGGAATAAGAGGAATACCTCAAATGTGGTGCAAATGAGAATGAATAAATGATGAGTGATGCACCTTTTGTAAAGTCCTCTCTTACGACTTTGACTTGCACAGGAGAGAGTAGAGGACTTTGATTGAGACTTGACCCTCTTGTTTGGGATTTGTGTAATAGAATAACTCAAGTAGAAATAAACTTCTCTAATGCTTGCAACAATGCTCTTAAAGCTCTTTCTTAATGAATAATTAATTAAGAGTGATTAGGGTATTTATAGGTGAACTTAGTGAAGCATTTTAGGTAGGGAATCAAGCTCTAACGAACATATTCTGGGTCCACTGGTCGACCTCCATTAGTAGCCGGTCGATCGCCAAGAGCTATTGTAGGTAAAAAAATAGCCGTTGGGGCAGCAGGCACCGGTCGACCGGGACTTTCAGCCGGTCGATCGCCTATGGTCTCAGATAGGTTCGGTCGACCGGGGCTTCCAGCTGGTCGATCGCTATGACGCTTTGTTTTGACAGACTGCTGTCATACTGACCAGTCATAAGTGTTTTGACCATAACTTTTTAGTCTGACTTCAGAATGATCTGAGATTAGTTGCGTTAGAATCACAACTTAATTTCCTACAGCTTCTATGAGGATTCATCTCCTAATACTAATCTTAAGATTCCCTAAATACCCTTGAGTCAGGTTATTGTGTGTTTCACACCACTTAGAGACTTTCCATACCTGGTCAAGGCATGCTCTATGGTCATTCTAATATGATGCAATGCACATACATGAGGTGAGTGCATATAAGTATGTGGAAATTACAAATTACATTAAAAATAACTTAATCTATCTTAGTGGTCTTCTTCTTCACTTGAATCTTCCATTCTTTGGCCCTTCATCTTCTTTCCTTCTTGTTTGCAGTTTCATGTCTTTAAGCTTCATGTCTTGATTCGACCTTCGACCTTCTAAGGGTTTCTTCAAGCTAATCACACTTTATCAATTAAGTTAAAGATGTATGTTTGTTTGTTAACACCAAAACATGGCAAGGAGTGTGGACATGTTTCCCAACAATAATCAGATCTCAATTGCTTTAGAGGACCAACATAAGACCACTTTTACATGCCCATATGGAACATTTGATTACAGGCGTATGCCCTTTGGGCTTTGCAATGCCCCTGCTACGTTCCAACGATGCATGATGAGCATATTTTCTGACATAGTCGAAAAATTCTTAGAAGTATTTATGAATGACTTTTCAATTCATGGAAAATCCTATTCTGAATGTCTTCATCATCTTTTTCTAGTTTTGAAAAGGTGCATATCTAAGAATTTGATTTTGAATTGGGAGAAATGCCATTTCATGGTTAAATCTGGTATTGTTTTAGGCCATGTAATATCCAAGGAGAGAATAAGGTAGATAGAGCCAAAGTGGATTTAATTAATAATTTACCACCTCCTCAATCAGTTAAGGGCGTCCGATCTTTTCTAGGGCATGCGGGCTTCTACAGAAGATTTATTAAGGATTTTAGTCAGTTAGCCCGACCTCTCACTTCATTACTTGTCAAAGATCAAACTTTTGAGTTTTCTAAAAAGTGCCTAGAATCCTTCAAACAACTTAAGAAGGAGTTGACCAATGCACCCATTGTTCAACCACCTGTTTGGACTGAATCTTTTGAACTGATGTGTGATGCTTCAGATTTTACCATAGGAGCGATTTTGGGTCAAAGGATTAATAAGTTGTCCACTGCCATTTATTATGCTAGTAAGACATTAAATGATGCACAACTTAATTATACAACCACTGAAATAGAATTTTTAGCGGTTGCGTTTGCATTAGAAAAGTTTTGGTCTTACTTAGTTGGTTCACATGTGGTGGTGTATACTGATAATTCTGCTCTCAGATACTTAGTTCAGAAGAAGGATGCCAAAGCCCATCTTATTAGGTGGGTTTTACTTTTGCAAGAGTTTGATTTAGAAATTAGGGATAAAAAAGGAGTTGAAAACCTAATTGCAGACCATTTATCCCGGCTTCCCAATTCCTTGACTGTTGATTCTCCAGTCAACGAGAACTTTCCAGATGAACAGTTATTTGCAGTGTCCAGTGAACCATGGTTTACTGACATTGTGAACTTCTTAGTTTCAAGTGTGACTCCGGATCACTGGTCCACCCAAGATAAGTATAGGTTTCATTCCCAAGTTAAGCACTTTTTCTGGGATGATCCTTATTTGTTTAAGATATGTCCGGATCAGATTACGAGACGATGTGTTCCTGATCAGAGCAACATTCTATTCTCTCTTTTTGTCATGATCGTGCATGTGGTGGACACTTTGGACCTAAGAAGACTGCCGCAAAGATTCTCTAATGCGGATTTTATTGGCCCACTCTTTTTAGAGATGCTTTTGATTTTTGCTTGTCCCGACTGCTAGCCTTTTGGTCTTATCAATAAGAGGAACATGATGCTTCTCAACCCTATTTTGGTAGTTGAGATCTTTGATGTATGGGGCATCGATTTTATGGGACCATTCCCTAATTCCTTTGAGAATTTGTACATACTTTTGGCCGTTGATTATGTTTCTAAATGGATAGAGGCCATACCTTGTAAAACAAATTACCACAAAGTAGTGGTCCAGTTTCTAAAAGTGAATATTTTTTTCTCTTTGGTGCACTACGTGTAATAATTAGTGATAGGAGTACTTATGTTTGTAATCGGCCTTTTGAAGCCCTAATGAAAAAGTATGGGATCACCCATAAGTTATCTACCCTTTATCAACCCCAAACTAGTGGCCAAGTGGAGGTGTCTAATAGGTAGATCAAACAAATCTTGGAGAAAACTGTTAATCCCAACCGTAAGGATTGGTCCCTTAGGCTCATTGATGTCTTGTGGGCCCATCAGACTGCATTCAAGCCCGATCTTGTTCTGTCTCCCTACCGTTTAGTGTATGAGAAGGCCTGTCACTTATCAGTTGAGTTGGAGCATAAGACCTTTTGGGCCATCAAGAAACTTAACTTTGATTTGTCTGATGCGGAAATTCATCGTAGGCTCTAACTACCTGAGTTGGAGGAACTTAGGAATGAAGCCTATAAAAGTTCTAGGATTTACAAGGAAAAGACCAAAGCTTTCTATGATAAATATATTCTGCGTAAATCTATTACAATTGGTGATAAGGTCTTATTGTAAAACTTTTGATTGCATCTTTTTCCTGATAAGCTTAGATCCCGATGGGATGGCCCATTTATTATCCATAATGTATATCCCCATGGGGTTGTGGAAATTTTGAATCGAGGAACAGGGGTAATTTCGAAGGTTAATGGTCAGTGTTTGAAACCATTCCTTGAGTTTCCTAATAGTGGTAGCGAAGAGGTCATGGATCTCCATGAACCTCTTTACACTAATAATTAACTTTTAATCAGGTATGACTCCCTTGCATTGTCTTCGTTTTTAATTCTTTCCATACATTGAGGACATTGCATGACTTAAGTGTGGGGGAGGAAAACCAGTTTCTGCTTTTTCCACTTTGTTTTTTTTTTTTTTTTGAGCTTGCTAAAGGATGAAGTCCTACTTTGGCTTTTGGCTAATGATCATACCATTCTGTTGCTTGATGTATAAAAATAAAAGTTTTGACTAAGGTATCACCCATAAGTTATCTTCCCTTTATCAACCCCAAACTAGTGGCCAAGTGGAGGTGTCTAATAGGCATATCAAACAAATCTTGGAGAAAACTGTTAATCCCAACCGTAAGGATTGGTCCCTTAGGCTCATTGATGCCTTGTGGGCCCATCAGACTGCATTTAAGCCCGATCTTGTTCTGTCTCCCTACCGTTTGGTGTATGAGAAAGCCTGTCACTTATCAGTTGAGTTGGAGCATAAGCCCTTTTGGGCCATCAAGAAACTTAACTTTGATTTGTCTGATGCGAAAATTCATCGTAGGCTCTAACTACCTAAGTTGGAGGAACTTAGGAATGAAGCCTATGAAAGTTCTAGGATTTACAAGGAAAAGACCAAAGTTTTTCATGATAAATACATTCTGCGTAAATCTATTACTATTGGTGATAAGGTCTTATTATACAACTTTTGATTGCATCTTTTTCCTGGTAAGCTTAGATCCCGATGGGATGGCCCATTCATTGTCCATAATGTATATCCCCATGGGGCTGTGGAGATTTTGAATCCAGGAATAGGGGTAATTTCGAAGGTTAATGGTCAGCGTTTGAAACCATTCCTCGAGCTTCCTAATACTGGTAGTGAAGAGGTCATAGATCTCCATGAACCTCTTTACACTGATAATTAACTTTTAATCAGGTATGACCCCCTTGCATTGTCTTCGTTTTTAATTCTTTCCATGCATTGAGGACATTGCATGACTTAAGTGTGGGGGAGGAAAACCAGTTTCTTCTTTTTCCACTTTTTTTTTTTTTTTTTTTTTTTTTTTTTTTTGAGCTTGCTAAAGGATGAAGTCATACTTTGGCTTTTGGCTAATGATCATACCATTCTGTTGCTTGATGTATAAAAATAAAAGTTTTGACTAAGGTATCACCCATAAGTTATGTACCCTTTATCAACCCCAAACTAGTGGCTAAGTGGAGGTGTCTAATAGGCATATCAAACAAATCTTGGAGAAAACTGTTAATCCCAACCGTAAGGATTGGTCCCTTAGGCTCATTGATGCCTTGTGGGCCCATCAGACTATATTCAAGCCCGATCTTGGTCTGTCTCCCTACCGTTTGGTGTATGAGAAAGCCTGTCACTTATCAGTTGAGTTGGAGCATAAGGCCTTTTGGGCCATCAAGAAACTTAACTTTGATTTGTCTGATGCGGAAATTCATCGTAGGCTCTAACTACCTGAGTTGGAGGAACTTAGGAATGAAGCCTATAAAAGTTCTAGGATTTACAAGGAAAAGACCAAAGCTTTCCATGATAAACACATTCTGCGTAAATCTATTACAATTGGTGATAAGGTCTTATTGTACAACTTTTGATTGCATCTTTTTCCTAATAAGCTTAGATCCCAATAGGATGGCCCATTTATTGTCCATAATGTATATCCCCATGGGACTGTGGAGATTTTGAATCCAGGAACAGGGATAATTTCAAAGGTTAATGGTCAGCGTTTGAAACCATTCCTCGAGTTTCCTAATACTGGTAGTGAAGAGGTCATGGATCTCCATGAACCTCTTTACACTGATAATTAACTTTTAATCAGGTATGACCCCCTTGCATTGTCTTTGTTTTTAATTCTTTCCATGCATTGAGGACATTGCATGACTTAAGTGTGGGGGAGGAAAACCAGTTTCTTCTTTTTCCACTT
Organism: Macadamia integrifolia; assembly: GCF_013358625.1. Taxonomy (NCBI): domain Eukaryota; kingdom Viridiplantae; phylum Streptophyta; class Magnoliopsida; order Proteales; family Proteaceae; genus Macadamia; species Macadamia integrifolia. The sequence continues at coordinate 11,284 of NW_024868817.1, read as the reverse complement.
TGTTTTATTTGTCTTTCTTTTGTTTTTTGTTTTTTGTTTTTTGTTTTTTTTTTTTTTTTGAGCTTGCTAAAGGATAAAGTCCTACTTTGGTTTTTGGCTAGTGATCATACCATTCTGTTGCTTGATGCATAAAAATAAAAGTTTTGACTAAAGTACCCATTTTGAACGTATAAAAACCCTGTTGAGAAGAAAGAAACAAGCATGTGTCTTGAGATGAGACTTTCTTTTGAAAAATAAGAGACGCCTGTTTTATGGTGTTGGACACTATATAAGTCTGTGGGTTCCTTGTACTTGTGATTTGGAGTTGAAACATTCTTTTTAATTTGGCATGGGTTGATAAATGCATAATTTTAAATGAAATGTGAAATGTGGTATAAAGAAGAATAAGAGTTGATTCCCTTGGAACTAGACAGAGCATTGCGCCTCAGGAAGCATGGTGTCTTAATCGAAATTCCTTAGGAGAAAACTTCTGAAGAAAATCTAGCATCACTGTCTTTGTGGGGCATATGCAAAAAAGCGAAGCTACATAATAATTTGGGTGTCTGATGTTTGCTCCACCATGTCATTCAGGCCAAAAGTAGTGGAGTAGAATAAAATTTAAGCGAAAACAAAAAGAAAAAAATGTGCAAATGTCCTTAATGCTTCGTAATATGTTTTGGTCAAAAACACTCCAACGCCTTAGTCATTGGTTCCATATTTCTTCACAACTGGTTTTGCCTTAAGATAAAGATGTTTCGGAAGAGACGAGGTGAGTTCCAAATTAAGAAATATGCTAGTGCCTAGAATTGATCAAGGGTTATAAAAGTTCAAGTGTGGGGGTACCTTGTGAGAAAAATTATCTTTGCTCTGGATCGCTATGAGCCTTACCTTTAGCCAACGTTAGAATTTATTTATTCTAAATTTTGGGTGTATATTCACTGCAAACACCCACGAGACACAACTCATCCACTAGGGTAACTTAGGGGTTTAAACACTTATTGCACGTGCTAAATGCAACCGTGATTCCTACGAAAGTGAGTCAAGCTTTTTCTTTCATTTCTTTATTTATTTAACTTGGTCGAGGACGAGAAAAAGTCATGTATAGGGTAATTTGATGAGCACAATAATGTGTGAGATCTTAGGGATATAAGTGTACATTTTGCCCCACTTTGGATAATACTACTTTTATTTTTTTTGTTTTTTTTAGTTTCCAAGTATTCAAGAGAAAGTGTTTAAATGAATCAAGAACCAATCCAAAGGTGGGACCCACTCATTGGTACTACATCCTCTCTCCTATAAAATCCTGAAGATTATTTTCTCTCCTTGCCACCTCACAAGATCCTGAAGATGCTATGCAGAGATTCCTATCTGATTTAATCAAGATTGTAAGATATTGGTGAATATTGTAAGGAAAGAATAGAATTTGTTAATTTTAGAAATAGATTCTCTCTTTCCTCACACAATATCTCAAAGAATGAGGATTTTTATCAAGATTTAATTTTATTTAATTTTCTTTCTTTTCTTAAAGAAGACTTGTAGAAGGAAGGAGGCAAGAAAAAAACCCTATAAAAGCCCCTTCCTCCCCTCTCCTATTTTATTATTTCCCTAAGTTTATTTTCTAGTTTATGCTTAGTTTTCTTCTCTCTCTCCCTCTCTCACTCTTTAGTTTTTGTTCTTCTCTATTTTTTCTTTCATCACTTTTGTAATAGTTTTTTATGTCAATCAATGCAAGCATTCTTTTATTCTTATTCAGCCTTTTATGTTTATGATTTATGCAATTGAGTTGAAATTTTTAAAGTTATAGTTCTAGGCTTAGATCTATGTGACAAGATCACGAGTCGTGGAGCATCTTTTTTTTTTTCAAGTTCAGTTTTTTTTTTTAAGATTTATTTTCTCTAGTACTAGAAATTTCAGATTTGGTTTCACTACAAGAAAAATGGGTATTTGCGACACTTTTTTAGAGACGAACATATTTTCTGTCTCCTAAATTAATCATTCGAGACATATATAAATTCGTCGCTAAATTTTGATTATTTGAGACAAAGACTATATCGTCGCAATATTTGAGACGGATTATTTCCGTTGCTATTGTACTGTCCCTATATATTTAACAATTGGGACAGAAAACTTACCGTCTCAATTTTTGAGACAGATATTTCCGTCCCGTTAGCGATTGAATTTATATCTATTAAGACAGACAGTTTTTCCATCTCTAAATGGACAATTAAAGACAAAAATAATTTTGTCCCTAGTTATGAAGCAATTGAGACAGATTATAACCGTCCCATATTTAGGGACGGATTATTTTCTATCTCAAGTATTACGAATTGGGACAGTTTATACTCCATCGCTACTGCTCACGTATTTTGCTATCAATTCAGTTTTATATCTATTATGACGGATAGTTTTCCGTCTCTAAATTGAAGGTCCCTACCTATGTAGCAATTGAGACACATTTTGAGACAGATTTTAACCGTCCCATATTTAGGGACGGATTATATTCTGTCTCAAGTATTATGAATTGGGACGGTTTATTCTCCATCGCTACTGCTCACATATTTCAGCTTCCCGCGAAACACTTAGCCAACCACGCTTTTCCATATTTCGACCACTCTGGAATTATAAGAAGGGGAAAATCACTACGCCGCTGCTCGCATACTGCTTTTCCAAAATCAAAGCCGATGCTCGCATACCTACTCGTCATATTTCAACCGAGGTTTTCCAAAATCAAAGACCTAACAGGGTCATTATATTTCACGCCTTCACTCACTAGTTTCCCACGCAGTGAGCAACCGTTGTAAATCTCCAAGAAATTCGATCATCTTCCTTCCCAAAACTGAAACCCAAAGTCAGGTACGCTATTTTCTTCTCCCACTTCTCTTTATTATGATTTTTCTTGTATTTCGATCTATTCATTACCATTAAATCTCATATTACAACCGAGTTTTTCAAAATCTAAGATTAAAGCCTTTCCGCCTTCACTCCCTGTTTCCCACGAAGTGAGAGCAGCCGCTGAAAATCTCCCTCAAAATCAATCATCTTCCTTTCCAAAAGCTGAAACCCGAACTCAGGTACGCTATTTCCCTCTCTCACTTCTCTTCATTATGATTTTTCTTGTATTTAGATCTTTTCCTTATCATTAAATCCAGTCATATTTCAACCGAGCTTTTTCAAAATCGAAGATCTAACAGTGCAACCTTTCCTCCTTCACTCCTTGGTTTCCCATGAAGTGAGAGCAACCGTTGTCAAGAACCCCTGAAGAAACTCGATCATCTTTCTTCCCAAAAGCTGAAACCCTAAGTCAGGTATGCTATTTTCCTATCTCACTTCTCTTTATTACGATTTTTCTTGTATTTTGATCTATTCCTTACCATTAAATCAGCATAAGAGAGAAATCCATGGAAATGGTGGAGTTCCTGTCTTTTACCATGATCATTGTAGTGTTTCTTAATATGTTTGGATGAGTATTCTTTTTTTTTTTTAAATCTTTCTTTACACCTATGAGCAGCGTGGTATATGAGAGGAATCCACAGAAGTGGCCGTTTAATGCTTTCCCAAATTTCAGAATGAATTCAATACCCATATCCAGAACTAATTCATATAATACAACGGTGAGTAACATATTAGAGCTTGAATTAGAAATTAAATTGATCCATTATTTGTGCTGCAGTTCCAGAGATTGAATGGTTTAAAAATTTATGATTATGATGGCTGATCATGGAACAGTTTGCATCATATAATAGCATAAAAAACTTAGAATTTACAGATCAATGAGTGGGACAGGATTAGGAGTGTATGAATTAGGAATTAAGTAGAGGAGTCTACTATTTTCCCTGACTGCAGCACATGCCCATGTGCTGCAGTCTATTTTATTTTCCCCTGTTTTTAGGGATATTTAGGCCAGATTTGATGATGATTGAATTTTCAGTTTTTTAATCATAGATGATAATTGAGGCTTCCACCCCTTACTCTGTAAAATAGATTCCCACTATCTCATATCATGTGCCTTTTTTCCCCTATTTGAAATAGGTGCAAATGAGAATCCATGTGGCTAACTCTATTTAGTTGGATAGGTTGAGTTGGAGGAGGTGTTGCTTGTTAGCCATGGGTAAATATGGGTAAATAGATTCTCTATTGAACAACTGAATTTTCTTTCAATGGTGAAGGAAGAAACCCATGCTCATGGTCATCAGTATCATTAAATGATCAAGGGAAATTAACTAGCTTTGTTAGAGGTATAGCATGTCCAAGGAATGTTGTTATTATGTCTAAGAGCACAAGACAATTTCTTCCTCGATGAAGTTCCCTTTGAATAAAAGTCATTTATATATAGGAAGACTCTTAAGATACTCCCCAAGAAAAAGCATTAATCATTGATTCTGTAGTACAAGCAAGATCAAACCTCACAGCTTTGCAAATTCAGTTTTTTTCTCTTTGGACAACTGGTGGTGTCTTTTGTCTTTCTTTTAAAAGAGGGCTTGGACATGCATCCTGGGTGTGTATTTCAGGGGCTGGAGAGCATATGAGTTCAGTTTAGTTTGGGTTAAACCATAGTTGGAAGAAATGGATAGAATTGATATTGCTTTGATCGATCTCCGTTCTTGTCTGATACAATTCAATGGATCTATATGGACAAAAGGTTAGAAGGTAAAATTCATGGTTTAAATGAAAATCAGGAGATCAAAGCTTAAAGAGACCCATAAAAAGTAATAATCGAGGTCTTAAAGAAACCCATAAAAAGTAACAATCGAGGTATATGATATAAGACTCAAAATTGTTCTTTATCAGAGATATGAAGAGATCTTTACCTTTAGTAAGAAGTAATAATCGAGGCCTGGGTAATCAGTTTCTTCCTTGTGCTTGCTTTTCCTTCTGGTTCTTCTAGATCACTTGCCGTCCCCAGCAGCAGATAAGATTATGTATCTGTAGTAGGTGATTCTTGGAATGAGTAGAGATGGTCTGAGGGTCGCAATTGAGTCTTGTAATTAGTGCAATGAGGTTGGACATGAAGATCCCTTCATGAGTAGTCCTACAGCTTCTGATTGCTTCGACATTGATAATTCTACATTTCCAGATGTGAGGTTAGTCCATAGAGTGGACGAGTTAGACAACAGGTTAGGTGAAAATAACTCTATTTTTGGTAGAGTCGTGCGCAATGTCGACCATTTTGCAGCCAAGAAAGAGATCTATCTGGTTTACAAATGTCAAGTACTGGATGTACCAAGGCCATGGCAGTTTTGGATTCTCATGCTCAAGAGTGGCAACATGGATATACTTGCGGCAGCGTGCCCAAATAATGGGAAGAGATCAAAAAAATTGCCACCTGAGTCATGTTTCCTCTGCTTTGGCAAAGGTTGCATGAACATGCCATTGATATACCACAACTACACAAGCTTACATCAAGGAAAGAAGAGGACTACTCCCATTCTAGGGGGGAGTTTCTATGTGGCATTTGACTTGGATTCCTATGTAAGAAAGGCCCAATTTCAAATACCTCTGATTACTCTGTAACTTGGGAGAAACAGCCTGGGGAGGCTAGTTGGAAGTTCCATAATATTCTGAGGTCAAATCATAAGTATCCATGGCTTATGTTCTACTTAAGATCAGCTGCAACAAAAGGATTTTCTGGTGGGTATCACTACCAAACCAGGGGAATGCCAAAAATTATTCCATTTTCTGGCCATAAAGAAAGGGAGAGGTCCAAATAGCCAATTCTATCTCATGAACATTGTAATTTGTTGGAAGAATGATGGCAGGCCTTGTGATAGCAATGTAACAAGCGATGTGAAGCGTTACAGTGTGATGATAATCAATCTTATTACTGAAGCATGGTGTAACCTTGATAACCTTAGAATCTGTCCACCTTATCAAGCACTTCCTAATGGCACCAGAATCCATCGTACAGACTAGGAGAACCTCCCTTATGAGGCATACCATGTGCATTGCTCGCTAGGGAATGCAGAATATTTAGAGGAGCCATTTAACTATTGTGATGCATGTAGCAATCCTCAGCCCCAGGAGATTCTTGACATACTACCACACCCAGTCTAGGGAGATTAAAAGAAAGGTCATTGATGAATTGGTGATGCCAGGACTTGGAAGCTGGATGTAGGGAGGTTGTGACAGTCACTGTATTTCGATTCTTGGACCCAGGTACTCAGCCAGTAAAGAGAACTTGGCCATCTATCACCTTTTGGTCTCAGGAATTTATTTCATCTTAATTTGAGAGTATACCTGCTGCCTATATTTTGAGGAGTGTTTTTGCTGAAGAAAATTTCACTCTTCTTAAAATTTAACTCCTGACTAGCAAGGTCTTGAAATCAAATTTAGAATTTCCTGAAATGCCAAAATGTTGGAGAGTCTAAGAAACAATAATTGGGATATTTCAGGTGTAGATCTTGACACTTTAACACCCTTAAACAACTTTAAGCCCCTAAGCAATAAAAGAAGACAGACTAGACAACCCCTACATTGCAATAACAAATAAATAGGGGCTAAGGGGCATCTTGGTCTTATGCACCAAAGAAATTATAACTAGAACCCTTAAGCTTAATAGAGTATGAGACTCAGGAGATCAGAACACTGATGTAGTCACATCAATGCTGAGAGAAACCAAAAAACTGAAATAGGGCCCTAATGTAACCTCATTCCAATCTATCATATACTTTTTACATGTCTAACTTAATAACTACCCACCCTTGTTTACTTTTGCTATGTTTCATACATTGAATTACCTCACTGTATGAAATTAAATTATTATTCAAATTTGACTGCCCTTAAAAAAATAGCCTGATAAGGAGATATAAATCTGGCAGGAAAGGTTGAAACTTTCTCGCCAAGTGTTTCAAGATAATTTCTTTTTTAGGAAACGAAAGTGATTAGAGTGTGGTTAGTACCAATAGGCAATGTAAGAGCTACAACAAACTAACTCATGAACAAAACCAACCACGTCCCTATGACCAAAATCCCATGTTTTATGAAAAAAAAACCGCCAAGACTATATCATGATCTGGTGCCTTAAAAGCACCAATACTAAAAACAACTTCTTTAATCTCATCCTTAATAGTGCAGAGAAATCAAATGCTAATTTTCTCTATCATATTAACTTCTAATTACTTCATACATGCTATGTAAATAACTATACTTGAGGAAGCATAAGCATACTCCATACACTTAAAGTAAAGCTTTTAGAAATGATTGAATGATAGAACACAAAAGGTGATTATGATCATACTCTATGAGAACCCCATAAAAACAAATCAATCTGAACTAATGAATTTTTTTCCCATCCATAAAGAAAAACAAAAATTGAGCCTCAGACTAACCAATCAAGAATTTTTAAATTACATGGCCAAAATCATAAACTATGTAGCATTGAGGGAAAAAGAAAGAAGCACAAACTTAAGCGCCCGAAATCTGAACCATTTATGTGTCTTAGGTAATTTGTACATATATATATATATATATATGATTGAGTACATCAAATTAAATAAGATTATTTAATAATGCTTTGGAGAGATCTATGCTGCGCTTTTTATGCATTATAGGTCAATAATGCATTTCAAGATATCATGCCAAACACAGCCTTATTTTCAAAAAGACCATGAAACGATTCCACATGCTTTCAAAGTATAGCTTTATAGTTCATTTTATAACCGTGCATGATTTAGAGTTGAGATCATCAAGGGGGTGAGGTGCCTAGGACCAAGATCTTGAGGTTGAGTAAGGATGTGTTTGGTATGATTTCTTAGGATGCATTATTAACCTAGAACGCAAGTACATTAGAAGCATATACTATAGATACAATAGTTTTGCTAATGTCCCGGTAGGTGTTAGGATTTTGAGTGATACTATTAAGGGGTATCCCAACATTTAGCAAAGGTTGATTCCTCAAGGACGGAGATTGACACTGCCCCTACTCAGGTTATGAAGAGAATTAGTGCGTTTGTTATAAATGTTCATGGGATGCACTCTTCTGGCTGGATGCTGAAGGGACTGTGGCTTTGAAATGTCGAGCCAGGTGTTGATCCACTTAGGCGGAGGAGACTATACTTTATATCATGCCATGAAATTGTGGAGCGCCTTGGGTGAAAAATGCTCCACCTTGGAGAACGTCCGTTATAGTAGTACAAAAGATTCAGCCCCCTATACTCCATAAGGCCCTAGGATCGGTTGTTGATGCAGCTCAAAAATAAACTCAAAAGATATATAGAATATTTCTGTTGCCAAAATGAAGAAACCTAATAGAAGATAACAAGAGTTATAGAGAACCACTTAACTCGAGGGTCAAAGAAGACCAACTCTGGGGTTGATTGCAGACTCACTCAACCAAAATGTGGGGCTCACTCAACCCAAATTATATGCTTCAGTATGTTATTCTGTTCATTTATATATTATTGATGATTTTACTTTTAACTTTCTTTATCACGGGTGTCAACAATGTGCGCTGCAGTGCTGCTGATGCTTGGATTGAAGATCTGGCATATATTCCTGCTATTGATTTAGTTAAACACAATCATTGTTGCTGCTGCTCTGAAAGAGAAGATGCTACTGTTGCTCAAAGTTATTATAGTAATGACCATTTACCGACGTCCATAATAGGTAAGAGTAAACCCCCCCCCCTTTTTATTTCTTTTTCTTTGTTGCCTTCAACACCAAACGATTTCTCAAAGTCTAGTGGGTGCCAGGGAAAAGTAGTTTAGAAATGTATTAGTTGGGCTTCATTGATGACAAAAGAGTAGTAGTTTCCTATGCTTCGATAGCTAGCTGGGTTTTTTATCAGCAATGGATCTTCAAAGTATCTACTACGCTTGGCTACTAGTTTCTCTCTTTCAAATTACATCTATAGCAATTGTGACAAATTCTGAGGATGGTAAGGTCTTGTTCCACTGGTTAATTTCATCTTAATAAAGATATCAGATTAGTTCCAATATCTTTAATTTCCTGATGCAGGTGATGCTCTGTCTGCCCTCAACTTTGATTGGCAGAATATACCAACTAATTGGGTGTGTTCAGATCCTTGTGGGGATGGTTGGGATGGGATTAAGTGTTCTAGTTCTCGAGTGATCTCCATGTAAGTCATTACTAAATTTATTATTTTTCTATCAGTTATCAATGATTTCAACTTTGTGAAAATTCTTGATACTTCTCTTCCCCTTCTTCAATTTCTATATCAGAACAATATTAAGCAGTGGACTGAAAGGTCAGTTTTCAGGAAACATACAGTTCCTCTCTGAGTTGCAGACACTGTAAGTCTTCCATTGAATTTTTCCTTCTCTGTCTTAACTCTTAAATAGGATTTGATTGAAAAGATATGATTATGTCTTTTTAATAGGGAAATGGATGAAGATTGGTGTAATCCTTTCGAGCTTAAACTTACAAGATAGGTTGAGGATTTGAGATAACATGTACTTTAATCCAGAAATTGATAGATATGAGTTCATATTTCTTTTGTTGTTATAATTAAGATGGGTTTCTAGAAGCCTAAAGATTAGGTTCAGAAACTCATTTGAAAACTAGAAGCCCAATGACTGAATATTGACCAGAATTAAGAATAAGTGATAAACAGTAATCTGCATCTCAGATTTGAATCAAATATAGGAATAAAATTTTAAAAGTTGAACTTGATCCAAGGGTCTGATCTCGAGTTTCAGAAGAATCCTGCTTGAAATAGGACTTCTAAAAACAAGAATTGATGTTAGTAACTAAGTGATTTCTGATCAATAAATAAACTCACTCAGATGCAGTAGCGACAATTAATAGAATATAGAATAGGATTGAAGAGTAATCTGAGATATTATGGAAAACAAAATTTACTGATGGAAACTAGAAAACAGAGAATAAAAGTAAGAAGACCAGCAAGCCTAGTAACAATAGGAATCAGATGCTAAGAGATCAGATTCAAAATTTGAAATCATATAGTTGTAGGGTAGAACCTGATTGAACAATATGAAATCAGAATTAAACTGTCAATAGTAACAGGTAAGAAAATGAAGGTTTCAGATTTATAGCATGCACATGAACTTAGGTTAAGAACAAACTTGCTGCAGGAATTAAACAGTGAAGGTGAAGATACAAGAACAATATGAGAGATTCACACCCCAGCCTTGATTAGCATCCCACTGACCCACATAGCATCCTATCAGGCAGCAACTACATCCCACAACCATTAATCTGACTCTCATAGACTATTGAGCAGTAATGGCATACTTTATACATAGTAAAAATCGATGGGAGAGGGTTAATTAGCCCTTACATTATTATATAGAAGTAGCAAAGGCCAATAAAAAAAAAAACTCAGCTTTTACAAAGAAATGAATAAACATGCAGTAAAGTTAGAGAAAACTATTCCTAAACAAGTCCATCAATTATGGTTTTGTAGGTGATGACCCAGATCACTCTTAAACTGAGTTAACTCGTGAGTTGTTGACTCAGTGTTTTCTTGCTTCTTCTTTAGTACTTTTTAGAGTAGATATCTTCGTGATCTGTATCAGATTATCAATGTCCTTATCTTACATTAGGGGAATGCTGATTTTTATCCTCCTCTATGATTGACATGAAATTTTTTTTCTAGAGCAGGAAGAGTCTTATGGGGCATAGTACTTGGTTCATCCAATAGGGAAAGCTTACAAAAATGTTGCAGGTAGTCATTTGGAGCCAGTGTTGATGCTAATGAATACGACAATGACAGTATAAAGATGCGAAGTCATCCAGGTATTATTTGCAGTATATCCTTTTGATTTGATTGATGACCTCGTCACTTTGTACGGAAAGGTGGGGAGGGGGGAAGATGGATTGGACATATATACAAACAAATATTTCAAATGAATAATGTCATGCAAATTAGTTTAAACTTATATGTTTCTTCTCTCCTTTTATCAAGTATGAATCCAAATCCATGTCTCTTTCTTTGCCCCATTACAAATGCCCCACGTGCATTTGCATCTTCAGGTATAGACAATAAGGCCCTAATCATTCTCAATAATATTGGATACTTTTTTACTTATTTTTGGGGGGGATGGGGGAAGAGTGTTTCCTTTAACCCAGGTTTAAAAACCTAGATGGTCAGTCATGGCAGATTCTGATTTGGATAGGCCTTGGAATTGTCATTTTCCAGGTATCCAAGGTTTTCCAGTAAAGGATTGGCTTGAATTGGATCGGGGAGAATCTGGATTGGTCCTGGCTGAATCCGATTCTTAAAAACTCTGCATCAACTGTAATTTTGATCAAGGGATGGATTTTAAAATTCTCTCTCTCTCTCTCTCTCTCTCTCTCTCTCTAATTAACTCCTTTGTTGAGTGATATA